>NC_056707.1:65257-157575 GCF_018831695.1 Puntigrus tetrazona | reverse complement strand
CAACTGTGAGTGCTTCTGTCTAGTGGACCCAAAAGTTAGTGCAGACAATTCAAAAGTCAAGAGTACAGATGTGGCTGTAAATGGGCAAAAGACATAAAACCATAGCATACTTTGCCTCAAGGGCATTTACACATTAGGAAAAGCTCACGACTCATCTTTCTAATCAAAAGACAAAAGACATATTTCCTGTAAAGTTATACTGACGTTCAGGAGTTTGGGTGAGTAATATTTTTCTATGAAGTGATAATATATCAAATTATGGTTAAACAAAAAGGAATAAAAATTTCCAGAATAAAAATATAAATGGTTACTGTTCTTTTTGAACCTTATTCATCAAAGAATCCTTAAAATTAATATGTCATGGTTTTCACTAAACTTTAAGCAGCAGGAAAAAAGGTTGAGCATATTGACAGCATATCAATATATTGCTATTATTTCTAAAGGACTGGAATACTGTCTGCTGAAAATTCTGCTTTCAGCTATCACAGGAATGAACTACATGTACAAATGTCTTCAAATATTAAAAGCCATATTAAGTTATAGTTTGTTTGCTGTATTTTTGATCAAATAAATGCAGCCTTGGCAAGCATAAGAGACTCTTTCAAAATCCTACCGACCATGACCTTTTAGTTTATATTGCATTTGTCCTTCTCTCTCTTTGTTAGGAGACCCTTGAAATCCTTATTCAGAGTTCTGTTGTTTACTCTCTTGTAATTACCTTTTTTTTTCAATTCTGCTGCTAATATAGATCTGAACTATGGTGTAGATTGGGTTTTCAGTGTGCATTTAAAATGGCCTGTTTCCTCCTATATTGAGCCTGCCTCAGAGATGTTCTTTCCAGATGCTCTTTTTTTTTTTTTCAACCACCCAAGGTTGAATTGATGTGCTTTTCAGGAATCGCTCCTGCCTGTGACCAATGATACATTCACAAATGTCTTACACTTTCTTTGTATTCGCTTTAAAATGAAGTGAAAGGGATGTGCTTCACAGAGTTACCGTTGCTGTCCTTCCCAGCTGGCCATTTAAATTGGCAAGGTTGGTTCATTCACTCCTAATCTAAAAAGCATGTGAATAGCTGGTTAAGATTTGAACATTCAGCCTTTTTTGATTGTGTGGCTTAGTAAAAGCCATGTCACCTAGTGTCTGAGGGTGGCCCTCATGTCAAATGCCAATAATTAAACTAAGGGTCCTGTAAACTTTGTAGTGACCCAAAGTGTGCACTTCCTTCTCTAAACTGTCTTTGCAACCTCGCTCTTTGCAACTATTATATTATAAATGTATACTTGCATGTGTGTATTATTTATTGCTATACAGTATTTGTATATCAATAATAAATATGCACAGTATACAAACATGTAAACAAAATACTTTTAGTTTAACAGCACAAATTTATACCATCAAATTCCCATTTAAGCATATTCTTTAAATAATTGAAAACATTTTTGTCGTAGTCTTTACATTTTTAATAAATATTCAGTTTTTAGCTGTACATTTTTTAATATTTGAATGCATGAATCAAAATTACAATTTAATATATAATTTAATAATTTTGTATATATTTTGCTTTTTTTATATATATATATTTATTTATTCCTTACCACCCATATATATACCCCCTTTTCCTTTTTTTATTGTCTGACTCAGAGGTGCAAAATATAGGTGTGATTTAATCTCATAAGGAGAAAACAGAGCCTACAACCTGTCAGTCAGCCTCTCGATGCTGCTTGGGGCCAGAGCTAGACATTAAACCAAGCTGAAATATGCCATCAGTCTGCCAGCTGAATGGGTACCGATTAAGAATAATTACAGCAATAAGAGGGCCATCTCCTCCGCCTTAGCTCGCTTCTGACAGGAAGTGAGGAGCCCTGTGGGTGACTGCGAAGACACTGGGCGCTTGGTCATGATGTGAGACAGCGGCTGTAGGATGTCTCCTCAATCCCTCCTCCTTATCCTCGCTTTGTCCCAGCCCTCGTATAAGAGATTGTGAGTGTCACGGTGAGTGGCCTGTTTACGCTGTCATTCCACGTGGCCTTTTCAGCACATTACAGCCCCTGAGACGATGGCAGAAAAGAGACAGGCTAAATTGCACTCCCCATTAACAACATCTCTGCATTCTGCCGCCAGGTATTAAGAGGAAGGAAACGCGACATAACAGTTTGACTGCTGCGTAAACCGACAGACAGGATATAATTGCCGTGGCTCCCATTATTGCCAGAGTAGGTGGCAGAAATCGAATCCTTTAACCCGACTTCTTTTTGTATTCTCCATAGCGCGCTCTGAATGGGTGCTGTGTCCGGAGTTCTGTCTTCCATTAGCGCTGGAAAGGTGACTGTTGACGACTCGCAGATTTTTGGGGGGCGTCTGATTGATTACCTGAGGCGCGTACGCCTTCTCTTCATTAACATTCGGCAGCAGACGCCCCGCCTCTGGTGACGCTACACTCTCTTTTTAAATTGATGAGGCTGGGGCGGCGACGGCACAGACATAATAGCCAGATAAACACAACTCCATTAACCTGCTTCTATACCAGGCTTTGCTGAAGGGATAGTAAGGCCTGATTAATGAGGGGCTTTGGAAAGAATCCCGCTTCCCATTTCTTCAAGTCGACACGGCTCTGTCCTCCACCGCACCTGCGTGTGTTGACTGTGCTGCATGGCTAAATCATATCATTTACCCCAAATGGGCTCAGCAGCTGACCCAGCATGCATTTCACCTCCTGCCATCGATTGCAGCTCTCTACTCAGGGGCAATTGATCAACCTGTTATCTGGATACGGGATGCCTCAAATTGAAATCCACTTCTCTATTAAATTAAGTCGCGCTTCTTTCCTTTGTCCTCAAGGGCCTGTGTGTTTGACCTGGTTTATGTTATATTCTCTATCAGAGCCACAGCAGCTGGCGCGAGGCATTCAACGCTGTTTATGTCAACTCTGAATGTGCTTGCACAACTCTCGCATGCTGTTTTTAGTGTCATCTTTAAAGGGAATCTTAGTATTCATGTGCAGAGTGTGTGAAATGCTGCTGGTTAAACCTCCAACCTTAATGTTAGAGCTCTCGTGTCTTTAACTGAACAATGAAAGGAATTCAGCGGAAGTGGGAAACTTTTTTTTTCTTGCATTTTAGACAGTTATATTGTTTCTCTAGCCTATTTGCCTTTGGTTATTGGAGCATAAACATGTGTATATATAAGTGCCAACTGCATTTAGTCAGTGTGAATTGCTCTTTGTTGATACATTTAATTGTTCCTATATATAAATGTTCTTATATATAAATATAAATTTTTTCCATCATGAGTTGATTGAATTGTGAAAAATGTATTTTTACATGGCAAAATCAACTGCTAAAACATAACAGTATTAATTAATTCATTTTGTTTTGTGGGTTTTGTCTTGCTGTGATAAAAGTGTAAAATGATTTATATGAAGCTGCAAAACAACTATTTTACTTTAAATACTGTGTGTCTTGGTGTGCAGGAATGATGCAGACACATGGTTTTGTTTGCTACACGCATACTGAAGTATGTTTTCAGCCTCTGCTGCCATAATGTACGAGTACACAAAGACAAGAAAATAATCTCCAGAGCTGCTCTGAGAGTCACTTCATGCACAGTTTATGGTTTCATTTGAGAATACTATTGTCTTATCATATGCAAACAGAAAGGTCTTCACTACACCCCCAAAAAATAGTTAAAAATTAAAAAGAAAAGAAATCTATAGGTACTACTAATAAAACAATTTTTATTTTAAGTTTTAAGAGATAATCACACAACAGTTCTTCAGTAATTTAATTTTAACCATATTTCAGCACTTTGCCTAAAACTGGAAAGATTTAAATTTTCGTTTGATTAAAAGATAATTTATTTTATGCCTTCATTTACCTTTTATAATACACACAGTATCTAAGTTGTTTTTTTATTTTCTAAAATCTAGTTTCTAGAATTCTGAAAATTAAAATAAAAACACTGAATTTGGTTTTAAGAAAAGCCATTGAGTCCTAAGAAGAAAGTCATATCCACCTAGCATGGCTTGAGTGTGAGTAAAATACTAGTTAATTTTCATTTATGGGTAATTTTCATTTCAACCGTTAAAAATAAATTCCAGAAAAATTAAAGCAGAAATTCTGAAAAAACAAAACTGATTTCATAATGCACTATGCTTGCAAACAAAGAGGGGAAACATGCAAACCATATAAGCAGTTATGGTGCAAGTTTTTTTTTTTTTTGGATGCAGAGATGTGTAAAGCCACTCTAATTTAAACTTTGTATTTTTTGTATTGTTAAAAATGCAAGAACCTTAGTCCACACATTTGTTATTTTCTGTATACCTGGAGTTATTTATAAGAATATGATAAACACACGTCTGTTCTGTCATGCACTGAAGTACATCTGCGTCTGGTGCTCTAAAAGCTGTCATCGCTAACCTCAGTCAACCTCGCTCTTTTGTTTTTCAGAGCTGTCCTGGTTAAACTGGTGTCTGACAGGCTCCTGCATCTTCAGTCTCCTGCTCCTCCTCTTCTTCAGGGAATCATACGACCGCCTCTATTTGGATGTCTTTGTCTCTGTCTGAGCGCACCATGAGTTTTTTTTTTTTTTTCAAAGGCTTGTCTTTACATGGGCACGGTATTCCAGCAGAGTGCAGAGAAAGGGCACACAGCATGTTGCTCACTTTCATGGATCGGTGTTGTTGTTTTTTTTTGGTTTTTGTTTTTTTTGAAAGAATGTTGTAATTGTGAAATATATGACCAGCGGTGGTGGCAGTGCATTGTGTTAGCATCATAACTAACAGCGGGAACTGAGACCCGACTAAGGAGGGAAGAAGTGTAGATGCTGACCTTTCTACTTGACATTTTGCCTTCTGGATGCATCCTTTTTATATTTTATTTGACTTTTTTTATTTGTACCTTTTTTATTATTTTTTAAAAATATGATTAATGGAAGTTATGTGTTTACATACTGGCACAATATAAGAGACTTTTATTGCATAGAGAGGCACTGCGGGCTACTTACGGATTTGGCATTGCCCCATGGTGATGACTCCTCTAGTGCTCTCACCACATCTAATGGGAGTGTAATGGATAATTATAGACAAGCTCAATTAGCCGCCTGGCGAGAGCTACGGCCGCCTGTGGAACGGGGACCTCCTTAGAGCTGTAGTGTCACTTGTGAATAGCCTGTGGGATCCGAGCTTTAATTGACCTGTGATAGGCTGTCAATAAGTGGCATACGCTGTGGTCTTCTTGTTTTTCTTATCAACCCATATTATGCAAAAGATAATTCCCTCTGCTGTGGGGTTTTGCTACTCACCTTGCAGCCGTTAAGTCCGATTCTGAGTCATGTTACCTCGAGGCATCTGAGGTCACAGTTTACGTGATGAGGGGATCTATAGTATTCATGTTTAGGTAGGTCTTTGTGTTCGTCCCATTCTCATGTTTATAACTGTAGCATGCGCACAGTGGCTGTCTGTTGCACAAGCCTTTTAGAATTTTATGCAATTGATCATGCATTTAGCTGTAATTTATTAACTCGTTTTAGGGATTAATACACTAAAGTGGACTATAAGGGATTGTTAATGGTCTGAGTACTGTTGCAAGAGAGCGGGTTAAACACGGTGTTATGGTAGTGCTGGAACAGTACAACACTATTCACCAGCAATAACAGCCATGTTCGGGAGCCTTTCGTGATTTGTGGCGAAACCTAATGCAAAACGAGTGCAATACTCTCTCTCGAGTTTAAAATATAGCCTGGCGATGACCCCGCGCCTACCGGGCTGTTCTCTCCTGCATTTTGAGATTTAAATCTCCATTTGAATCTGGTCTAGTTTGCCGTTGCTTCACCTGGTGAAATTCAGCAGCTTGAGACTCGCTGTTGGATTTAGTGTTGATTTCAGTGGAACTGATTGACGGACAAGGAAAAGCATTTTATGGACACGTTTCCAACTGAGAACTTTGGACTCTCTTTCATAAACGCGCACACACACACACACACACATACGGTTCTGTTCTCTGGGAAAAGCCTGCATGTGAATCACTTTCCGTGTCTTTGTACAGAACGGTTCTCTATTTTACCTGTCGTTAACGTTGCCTTAATTAACCGTGACCTTTGTTCTGTCGTCCTCTCCACTGTGATGTGCGTGCCGTGCTGCAGTCGGTGCTTGTGCTCTGTTCTGTCACTGTAATTTTAATTGTAAGTGGCACTGGAGAGGCGTACGTGCCCCTGTCCATGTGCAGATACATGTCAAAGATTTTTAGCACCTTATTAAAAATGTTTTTCAAAAGGAATCGTGTTTTATTCTCCTCTCTGTCATTAAAATGTTAATCCGGCCTGAAGTGTGTAATGAGAAACCAGAGAAAAAAGCAGATAGTTCCGATTTTGAAATGTGACTGGATAAGCCATGTACCAAGCCATCTTAACGTTACGTAGCGCGAAACGGCATGTGACTGACCTTCGAGGAAACGGCGTTTCGTTTCCAGTAAATGTGTTATCATGGGTGTCTATAAGATGAGCTCATGTTTTTGGAGTTTGCACACACTCCACGATGCCCCACACCCTTCAAAGCATGAGATCATAGATGACATCAGGACTGAGAGTGGGCGACCACGGCCGGTATGTGTTGTTAACATATTGTGTGGTATACCAGCCAAAAACCCGCGGTTTACATGCAAGCCTATAGATTACTGTTCTCATAGATTTCCTCTTTCTCTGTGAATGTTTGTATGCTGTTCATATTACTTTCAGTTTGAGAAGTTATTTATTCATGTTACCATTGCATAGTTCCAGGTTTAGTGTGTGTGTATATATATATATATATATATATATATATATATATTTTATATATATATATATATATATATATTACAAAACCAAAAATGACAACTATAATAATCTAAAGGATATATTCAATATTTTATTTATATTGTATATACACTTTTCATTTCAATCTTGGTATTTTTTCAATCAAATGGTTGTATAATTTAGGGTTAATACAAGTGTAATTTGTTCAATACATTTATTGAATATCAGAATCTACTTGGTAGTAAAGTTTGTGTGTATAAATTCTTCATTCTGCTATCCATCTCCTTATCTGTTGCTGTATTATCAGGTTTTATTAAAACTAAAATCAATTTGCAGTTTTGTGCATGTTAAATACATTTACTTTGCATTCATCCTTTTGCATAAAAACATCAGTCTAATGGTTTTAAGTGGATTATCTGTCCTCAGGGACATAGAAACCTTAACATGTTTTCAAGTTTTTTTTTTTGTATTCCCTTTACTTTTTAAAAAAGCCTTACTTTTTCACTTTTTCCCCTTTCAAAGAATGGAGTATTGAAGTTCTTTTTTTTTTTTTATTTTTGTTTCACAGTACCGTTGTCAGAGCATTGAAAGCACATTGATCCCTTTCTTCATCCCACCATAGCTGAATAACAAAAAGGAGCATTTAAACTTGTCGCGTCAACTTTTCAGCACATAAAAAAGCCTCAGATTCAAGTGTTACTTTTCAGTGTTGACAACAGCAGCAACAGGCATCCTGGGAGAAGATTGTCTTAAACAGGTGTTTTCATTCAGTGACAAGCAATTTCATAAAATCCATTCTGGCTTTGTTCCCCGTCCATGGGCTCTGTACTGCCATGGTTCCTGTTCTTGAGCACATGACGCACGCTCTGTAGTAAACAGAGCTCACTGTCACTCTAGGTGACACTTTTATAGCCATTGATTTGTTTTCTGTTGCAACTTTCAGTCCTCGCATGCTCTGTGTGCCCTTTCATGTTTCCGGCAAGATGTTTCCCAGCGGATGACTTCTGTGACAGATGAACAGAACCTGTCTTATAAACCAAAAAAAAAAAAATACAAATACATAGAAAACTAAAATATAGGACTGTCTCACTAGTTACAGTTGTGTGTTCTGAAGTTTACACACCCCTTGTTGAAACTGTAATATTCTTATATTTGGTACGTTTAGCATAAAATTATGAATTTAAATTCAAAAGACAAGTGGTGCCCAGCTGCCTACTAATATTTTTTTTATGCTATTTGTGCATGACCATGTGCATTTATATATTTATACATTTATGCATAATAAATATATAGACCGTTCACACACATGTGAACAAAATGTTTTATTTTGCATGTGATTAATCATTTGACAGCACTATTTAAAATGTAAAATATTTAGTCGTTTTTTTTTATCAAATAGTTTTATTGCTTTATTTTAAATAAACAAAAATATGATTTTAACGGTCTTAGTTTTTATAGAGAAAATAGCCTGACTTTTTTGGTGCTTTTAACCAAAAATGCAATTCTCTAATGCAAGTTTACAGGTGCCTATTTTTTTTTTTTTTTTTTTTTTTTTTTTTAGCTGTAAAGATATCTCAGTACATTGCAGTTTCTTTAAGGATACACGATTGCAGTAAGCGGCAGATGGCTGGCAGGGATGTGCGCAACATGGTCACAGAGGCATTAGCAGGCATCTCGCTCCAGCCCTGACTGTGATACCCTGCTGAATAAGAAGGTAGGCATGGAACCCACACTTTGAGCAAATCAATAGCAAAGTCCAACAAAACATAATGGAGCTTGATGATAATCAGGGAGCATGTTTGGATGAGGACTCTACTTGGCTGAATCTCATCAAGGTGAGTCACTTTCGTTCCAAGAACAGACGGAAGATGGAACGAGCAGACGGCATGTTTGGATTCAGTTGTGCGGCTCTAATATGCGGAGACGTGGCTAAACCAAAGCAGCATGTCCCAAGACTTCAAGCAATTAAGAGATCCAGGCAAGCGGAAACGCAGCGGTCAGGAGAGTGACGGACACTTTGATCAGGCACTCATCTCATTTTAATCCAGCAACACCTCTGCTCCCTCAGCCACGCTCTGCTAACGAAGGAAGTTGGCTACAATGGCGTAAACCAAATTAAATGTATTGTTTTAAGATAGTTATACAGGGCTTGGACAAAATATTGTGAAACACTAATTATGTACCCTCAAGTTGTTCCAAACCTGTAAGACCTTCGTTCATCATCGGAACACAAATGATTATTTTTGATGAAATCGGAGAGCCATCTAACCCTGATTTATTTACTACATTTCTGGATCTGGTGTCATTTCTGTTGTGTTGCTGCTGAAGGATCAGATTGCTCTCCAAAATAAAATAAATTTGTGTTCCTGACGATGAATTCTGGGGTGAACTAACCCTTTATCACCAGCATTTGGATTTAACCCTCTTAGAATAGATACACATAACCTGTGAAAAGTCTCCAGTAGAATATCAGAACGTCTGCCAGTTGCTTAGATGAGAGTTTCTCACTCTCCTTTACACAACTGGCCACAGTGGTTTGATAATATTCTAGATAGCACACATACGTCTTCAAGATGTCTGTTGAAAATTGTTCTGGAAAGCATCTGCTGTGTACAAACATCTGACAGATGTCTGAAAGATTTCAGATTTACAAACATTCCAAACATTTTAAAGACATCTAATAAATATCTATTTAATATCTGATATGAAATGTCCTATATTGCAAATAAGCAAACACTATGAAACTGATTTCAAACTCAATTCCTTAATGCATTCAGGGTCAGTTGTGTTTGATTAGGGTTGAGCTAAACTGTGCAGAGCTGTGGCCCTCCAGGAATTGAGTTTCTCAGAATCCAATTTCTCTAAAAAAATTTGTCAAATAGACATCTCTGTGATGTACTTGTGCTATCGGAAGCTCTAATTTATCTGGCCATGGCAGATGTTGAAGTTCATCTTGATGCTCCAACTATGTGGGTTTTATGATCATGACTCTGTCTTTTTTGCATTTCTGTGAGTAATGTTTCAGCTATTGACCCTTTGCAAGGAGACTGACTGATAGGTCCATCTAACCAATCACAATACGTGATTGAACACAAAACCTTTTGCTGTTCATTTACGTTTATTTCATGGTGTTACAGTGATCTGTCACTACATGTTAAAGAACAATAAAATTAAATTTTCTTTAATTTTCTTAAATTTAAATCTTTGCTTCGCGATGTATATTTCACTGCTTGAGAAGATGATGTGTGGCGTGAAAACTGGTGTGGTTTTGTCAAGTCCCATGTGTTTAGTTTATAAAGAAACATGGACTTCAAGGTATTAAGTTTTGTTGTATCTTAACTGTGGTTTTTCTTACCAAATCCTTCTGCTTTTGATGCTTCTTTTCAATCACTTTCCGTTTTTGCCAACTATTCTTCTCTGATGGAGTATTGCCTGGCTTTGTGTACACAGCCATATATCCATAAAGACTATTGTTCTTATAACACCAAATAATTGGGCTGTTAAGATTACAGACGCTTCTGCTAAACGGTTTTGTTCAACCCCTTCATATTATGTTACAGTGTAACTGGTAGCACAAAGCAAAGAAGTTCAATTCCCATTAAGCACAATCTTCTGTGTCTGTATATGTAAAGGGTGACTAATGGACATCTGGATTATAGTTTTGCTACCTCATAAACGAGAGAGCAGCTAGCAGTAAGGCAACTTGTGCTGTTAACATGGGCTCGATGGAGCCAGACAGACCGGTCAGGATTTATGACTTTGATCTGTTCAATCATAAGAGTGCTGAATGGAAATGGCCGGTGTCAGAGGTCAGTAGCTCCATTAACCCGTCCTTGCAGCAAGTTGGGGCTGAATTGCATAGCGGTGCTGCCACAACAGCTGCTGCAGGTGCTCACCTGTCAGACTGAAGTACCTCTGAGCTGCTAATTAATAATTAATCATGTAGCTCATTATTCATAATGACTTACTGTACATGAACCGCAACCCTGCAAGCTTTCAGTTACCAGGCCAGATCACCACACTGTTTTAACAGAAAGAGAGAAAAAGGGTGGTTTTAGTGTCATGGGTGTATTGAAGAAGCTAAACATGGTTTATAAAAAAAAACACGTTTTATATTGTTACTTTAAATGATTGTTTAAATGACATGGTTAGAGATTTGTGTGCAGCACCTTCAGACATGAGTTCTAGCACAACATCTTATATCTTTGAAAGTCTCTCCGCATTTTCTGAAGGTACTTGGACAAAGGCTTTGCTTCATTTAGAGAAGATATTTTAAAAAGTGAGTGGCAGTGTTATCTCTTTAAAACTTGTTCTTCTTTTCCCCTTTGTTTTAAAGTTTTTGAGTTGCTTGTTCTGTGTGTTCTGAGTCTTACTAAAGGTTCTGAGCAATTTCTGTTTCATGGGGCAAAAAAAACGCTTGCAGTATGTTTCCTGATGGAAAGTTGTAGCGCTATAAAATATTCAGTTGTGTCACTTGTTCCTCTTTTGCACTGCAGTGTTAGTATGTGTAAAAATAACTTTGTCAAACAATATTATTAACAAAAGACCGAATTAAGCTTTGTTTTAAAATGACATTGTTAGACTTTCCTGAGTAGAAACTTTCTGTGGAAAACTTTTTCTTGCTAAATTTGTGCCAAAGCTATATTCCAATCAAGGACAATGTTGTAGTTTTCCTTGGTTCACAGCATGTTTTAGTTTTTATGAAATCAGGCAGTAGACTGAATAAGTTTTGTTACACACACACACACACACACACACACACACACATGTATATACACACACACACACACATACACATATATATATATATATGTGTGTGTATATATATATATATATACACATGTATTTTTTTGTCTCTGTCTGTTTTTGTTCCATATTTTCTGTGTGTAGAATATATATTAGAATCCATTTATCCAAACCATATTATAGTGAGGTAATATATATCATTTATGCTCCTGCTATCATATATGAATATCTATATAAAGGACCCTTTACACACACAATTATGGCCACCCACCCATTCTTTAATGTCATCTGTCTGATAAACACTACTCGGTCATCAATGACTTTGAGAGAAGTCAGTAGGAGCGGAAAGCTGTGAACATTGGATATGATCCTTATGTTTGACTTTGAAAGAGAGTTTAGAGCATTTTCATCATTATGCATGATTCATCTTTCCTCGCTTTTTTATATATAATTCCAGTGCCCAGAGTAATAAAGCACAAAGGAATAAAATAGTGAAGAAAATTCTATGCAAGCAAGTAGTACACTTGCACATGACTTCATTTTTTTCACAAATGTACTGTTTTTTAGTTTACATGTGCATTAGTTCCCGATTGCAACATCAAATTCATGACACTGATGTTTGTATACAGAACAGCCACAGACTCAGCACCCATAACTGACTGTTACAAAGACATCCCGACAGAAGCGAAAGATCTGAACATTGGATGATGCCTCATGGTACCATCACAGAGACTTTCAAAAGAGAGTTTAGAGAATGATCTTCACCCCTGTATGCATACCCTGTCAATCTTCAAACAACTGAAAACTCATCTCTTTCGACACTACTTGACACCACTTTATATTTAACAAAAAAAAAAAAAAAGTTCTTTCTGTATATTCTTTTCCAGCTTGTACTTATTTGAACAGTACCTGAGGTTGGCATTACGAGCACTTCCTCTGTCTGTTTGCCTCTTGATGAATCGCTTTTGTATTCCTTTTATAAGTTGCTTTGGAAGACGTCTGCACAATGGCTGAACATAAATGTAAATTTGAATGTGTTTATATTATTATATATAAAATAAAAAAAGCTAAATCATTTTTCTTTTATTTCTTTTGATGTCAGTGTGAAATATGACAGGTTTTGTGAAATCATTCTACTGTAAGTTCCTTGTATACGGAAGAGATCCGATCAATGACATCTGCTTGCAGATGATATCAATCATTTCAAAGCATCTGTTATTTCACAGCACAGAGAGACTATTTTCCTCTGAGAATGAAGGCGATATTCTGTGCGTAAAGGAGCTGTTTATGGTTCTGAGACCCACTCAAAAGCATTTGAAAACTGGTTTGTTCATCTTGTAAGCATGCAAACAGTCTCTCCCAGTCTCCCTGTGGAGCCCAAACGCCAAAACAATTTCGGCTTTGTTCACAAACATCATGAAAGCATGATGTTTATCTGATGTGCCCCACTGTGTTCTTCACAGAGATCATCGGTTATATAGTGATAATGACGGTAGGGCATAGATGCAAACCAATTTCTGGATTAAGTAGCCTAATCTGAATACAGAATTTACCTAAATTATTTCCTCAAAATCTTTCTTGTCCAATAAATACATTATGAAATAGACTCAACAAATCTGTTGAACGGCATTCTTCATGGGAGTAAGTTATAAATTCTCAAATTTATTAAAAAATAAATACTGAATAAAAAAATGAGATGACTACACCTCTTCTTGAATGTTTCCAAATTATAATTGAAAATTAATTGGGATGATTTTGTGGGCCTTAATTTTCAAGAAAAATACATATATTTGGGAGGGGATCATTTACAGCAAAAATACTTTTAAAGCATTTGTTATTTTAAATACTGAGCTAATTTCTGAACTGAATTAACAGTTCTGTATAAATATTTGAAAAGACATCTTGTGAAAAACAATACAAATTAATATGAATTAATGTATTATGTTCATTAACTTTGACAGAAACTTTAAAAATGTATTGCATTGTCATTAAAGTTAATGGAGTAATGCATATTATAATATTTGTATACAACTAATATTTAAAAAAGTTTTTTCAAATGCATTTATTTTTCTTTAAAGGAATACTCAAAAGGCATTTGCTTATTTTAAAATGTTTGACTATTTTCTTCTTCCCAAGTAACTTTTGAAATGCACATGAATCCAAAGTTTATGTTTCCAAGACAGTGTCAATGGACTTTTAATACCCTTTTTCGTCACCTTTCAGACTCCATGTGAGACTAGGAGAAGATTATCCTTCATACCAGGTGTGTTAAGGAAGTTAAAGTCTAGTCCTGGTGAAGACACATTACTCTGCAGTCCCAGCCTCTGCTGACAACAGCACAAATTGATTCCACGAGGTTTGCAGAACCAGCCACAAAAGCATCTGTCTCGCTCCTCGCCACTGCTCTTCCCTGATGGGCCACAGATTCGGCCCCTACCTTCAGCATACGGTGCTCTCCTGGCATGACGCCAGCTGGCCACTCAGGGGAGGACAGCGGTGGTCATCTGTCAGTGCCAGTCTGTCAGCAGATAGCGGGTGATGGATGGAGCCTTGCGCTCGTCAATAAAACCCACTTTGAAATGATTGCAGTGCTGTGCAAAGACCAGGCCCTCCTGCTGAAGCGCAGCGGGGTCTGGCCTTCACCCTCCGTCTCGAAGCGTTGCCCTGTTGGACTTGGATGTTTGGCTTTTATGCTGAGGAACAGTAGGTTTATGTATCGTTTACGACAGGAAGATGACATCATTCACTTTGAGCTTGGAAAAAACATCTCAGAACACACATAGTTCAGAATCATTAATTGCTCAGCCTAATGTCATTCCAAACACAAATGCCAAACTTTTTAATGGACAGTTCTTAGAAATGGACATGAATTGGTCACCTGACCAAATTTCAAAAAGCATCATAAAAATGGTTCATACTACTTCTGGAGCCACATAATAACTGTCAACTGAAAATCTTGACATCCCTGGGAACAAAATTAGCAAATGAATTTCGGACTCATGTGTCTTCGGAGTCAGATTTTTCAATGAAAAAATGATACATTCATAAACCGATCTTAAAGCATTTAACTCTTAATTCTGACACAGTGGCACTGGAGGTGAAGATTTTCATTGAATTCCAGGTTAAAGTTTATTCCTTCTCACAAAATGACTCGGAATATAGCACATGGGTTGAATGGACTACTTAAGACACTTTTCTTTTGAATTTGTGTGATATTTATAATGTGAAATCTTCGGTTCCTAACTTCCTATTCATTTTAACTGCACGGACAGGAGCGACCTATGGTGTAATTAAAATACTTTATCTCCTTTTGTGTTCCAGAGAAGAAAGTCGTGCAGGTTTGAAACCGCATGAGTGTGAATAGATAATGAGAGAATTTTCGTTTTTGAGTGGACTATTCTGTTCACTGAATGGACCAACAGCAATACCATTATTATTGATCATCTAAACACCCATTTAAAAAAACAACAACAGGAACAAAAGAGTCTACCAGTTCCTATTCACTCTCACTCTCTTAAAACTCTATACTGGGTTTAAATATGAGAGAGATTTGCAGTCCAAGACTTCCAGTGAATAAACTCACTGGATAAATCTCGTATAGCAATGCCAACTTCAATATTTATGCCATCAGGTCTTGAGTGAAAAGGGCAAACAGTGTATCATGTCAAAGACCAACATCCATTTTTCTCTCTGAGGAGGGATTGTGTGAAGCGTAAACGTTGTGTGTGTGTTGTCAGCATTTAGGTCCAATTTCCCTCGGCCTGCCAAACAAATCCCTCCACATACAAATGGGAGTGTACGATACCCAACCTGACATTGGATTGAAAACATGACAATTTGAAAACGCTTACCTTTCACTCTGCGGGAGACAGCGGGGTGACCTAGATTGATGTAGTGTGGGAGTAGTTGGGAAAGGACGAAATCAGCTCAGGTTAGACCGGGTTGGCATCAAGGTTTATTATCTTTTACAATGTACAATATACAAAAATATAGAGTACCAAAAATTCACAGTGTCTAAAAGGCAGTGATTACAGTCTACATCGCATATCTAACCACCAGGTCAGTTGCATAGAAGGGCACCAAGCCTTGCAGGGATGGAGCACCTCATTGCGTCGTCCGGCTTTATGCGTGTTCAATAGCACAGATACTCCTTTCAAAACCCGACTTACACAGAGCCGCTGCACTTTACCAACATATATTATCTGGGCAGGCACACGGGAGCCAATTTGGAGATTTAGTTTGACCTTTAACTTTGAATATGAGCTTAGAGTTTTGCCTATTCTTGAATTTCTTTTCATGCGTACAGTGGAGTCCAAAAGCCTTTTAAAAACATTTAATATCTGGTGAAATTGGAAATGATGTTTTCTGATATTAAAAAACAAAAACTTTTCACTCAAATTATGTTCACAATATAATTCTGAAATGGAAAAAAATAAAACCATTTTCTGGACTTTAGATTTGTTTCAATAAAAAAGCTTTTTTCAATAATACTCTCAGATTTTTGGACTCCTCTGTTGATTTTTTTTTTTTGTACTGAAAATGCTCAGTATGCAATCATCTTTAATATATAAAAAAAATTCCCATTAAATTATTTGAACAGGATCCAACAGTATCAAAACAACTAAAGACTGTATTTCAGTATGATATTGAAGCAACTTAATTTGTAATTTTGTGAACCTTGTCAAGTGAGTGGCAAAAATCAATTCATATGAATTATGAACAGATGAATAAAAGTACAAACACTAATAGTTTTGTAGGAAACTCTAATGAATAATCGTTGAAGTTATCGATCAGGGTCGGTCCACAAGATGGTCTCTCTCTTGCAGTCAATCTCTGGACACTGACAGGCTCCATCCCCACACAATCCCTACGGTTGGTATATTTACACAGCTGCTGCACATATTATTTTACAACTATAAGGCGTTTAAAAACAGTGTTAGCTTTACAATATACATGTACATTATACTAACATTTGCGTGGCATAACTTTTTTTTCGCAGTGGGACATCACTTATTTACAACCCATGTACTCATGCTTAGCTGAAAGCATGGCTGGCTTACGTAGCATTCATTAAACGAGCATGATAAAATAGCTTAGTTTAGTTTTCAATGCCCTTTAGAAACCAAGCAATACCATAAATACTATATCCCGATGAGAGTTTCCGTTCCTGAATTGTTTTTATCGATAACTGTTGAGTTGCATCTGGAATGTGAGTGTGATGCCACTGGGAAGCATGTCAACACACGGGCAAAATAAAATCTGAGTTGAGCACATAGTGCTGCACAAGATTCATTTTTTCAGATATTGTTCGATGTGACAATGACAGTGATGCATTGATAATTTCTGTGTAAGTTGACTCTCTGGGCAATTTCATGAATGTATGATGATCATGTAATGGTGTACGCCTTCGCTCATATCTCTGATAAATGTGATGGTGGTTAGGAATATACCATCTGGAAACGATAATAAAAAATAATATATGAAATGTTCAGTATAGCTCCGTCAATGTTTGAACTCACATCTTAAATAAACTCTATTATCCATCTATCCTACAACTGCTGAATAATTCCCTCTTTAAAATAGCCGTATAAAACAAGTGCCAAGCTATCAGTATTTTCTACATTTTTTCATAATAAAATATAGTCCGTCTCAGTTTGAACCCAGTCATATTTAATATGACCACCGGGACTTACAGTAAGAGAGTAGAACATGTTTGCTTCAGATCTAAGCATATTCCATGTTGGTGCAATATTCCTCGATTCCCATGCATTCGCAAGTAAGAAAGGCGTTTCAACTTTTCAGGGAAATAATGACGCATTCTTCTGGCCTTTTAACGTGCTTGAAAATCTATATTTCGCTTCTGATAAGAGTCCGTTCTGAATGGCATCCTATTTTAAGCAGTTCTTTTTTCTGCAGCTTTGTTCGAACTCATATCTGAAGAGTTCACCCAGGAGATGCATTGATCGTGCAACCCATCCTCTTTTGTCAGAGATTTGCCCCTCAAAAGGTCGGAAGTCAGTGGGACGTCCTTACATTTGCATCCAAAGGTAACACAATTCCACCGTTCTAACCGAACCTAATAATGTCACCATTGATTGCTCTCTTTTGTCTGGTGTCCATCTATTCTTCTTCTGTAGTTTCAAAAAGAACTGCCACAGTGTGGCAGATTGCATTTCCGTAATGGATATTGTTGGAGTGGTAATGCGGGATGCCAGCGCAATTTTTCTTCCCACCTTGAGCTTCAGCAAAACCTCTTTCCAGTAACGGGAGTTCTGCAGCGATCAATCAAGACATCAGTATATCAAAGTCAGTGTAGCTACACAATCTTTAAAAAGTGCTGTTTGAATCACTGGACTTTTCCCCAGTCGGACACCGTAAGGCATGACTTAGGTGACATAGTCCTTGGGGGAGAGATCTTTAGGGAAAATAATCGGCTGGAATGTTGGAAAAAGCACCTTATCAGTGCAGAGTGTATGGGTGGGGAAAGTGGAGGCCTTTAGGAGATGGCAATAAAGCTACGGATGGGACAAATGTCTCAGCTGTGGTTATAGGTTCTGCAAGGAGACGGCGAGGAGTCTGGTCGGTAGTCATATTTGCCCAGTGCTGTGGGGTAGTACGTGGTGGTGTACACGTTCGTCTGCTGAAGTGGTGATGGGAAGTAGTTGGTCCTCTCATCCGGCAGCAAATTGTTCTTATTCAGAGTCTGTGTAGTAAAACAAATAAAGGAGTGTGAGATGAGCTGAGAGGCATACAACTATCCATCATTCTCTGAGATGAAACACTGATCTCAGAGTCAGCAAACCTCTTGTGACCTTGAGAACTAAAAAGAACAGAATATGAGAAGGCTGAAAGCATCTCACACCTTCAAGAAACACTTCAGCTTAACATGTGTAAACTCTTTGTTCCTTGAAGGTACATGGTGTAATATCTGCACCACTGGCATGTTTGAGCAGTTCTGCACCACTAGTATGTTTGAGCAAATATTGTCTTGACTCTTGACCAATGGCATGAGTTTGTAGATTGCAGAGTCTTTTAATGAAGAAGAGACCAAAGCCACATCTAAGGACCAGAATGATATAGACCTTTGAAGGGGGTCTTTTGACTTGAACAACATAGTGACTGCAAAACCACTCTAAAAACTCTAGCAACCACTCTAGCAACAACATAACAACATGCCTAAAAGAACTGAAGAAATAAAATGATGTGCTAAAAATCACCCGGAATACTGATACTAAAACCTCTTAAAAGTGCCCATGAACTACAAGAACATTTTAGCAACCACAAAGCATTCTATAAATCACTGAAGAACACACAAACCGTATACACATCTGTGAAAACCACTGAGTGACATGTCAAAGCCACTTTTTGAGCAACTGTTAAAAAACACCCAGAGCACTTTAGCAACGTTAGAATGCTTTTCAATCAACAAATAAATATTTACAATGTATTTACTGTAGTGTACTGTACACTAACCCTAAGCGATTTATACATTATTATAAAACACTTGTTAGTCAATGGATTTCCTATGTGATGAGACAAGAAAAAAAGAATGCTTGGCAAAGGACGAGTTTGAACCCTTGTTGACCACATTATAAGCTACAACCTTATTCTCTAACATTCGCCAATGCAGATGCTGTTTGAAAATATCCAAACCTGACCACCCTAGGAACATGTTAAAAACACCAGAACACCCTAGCAAAACATTTTCTCAGAACACTCTAGAAACTGTATATCGACGAGTTAAAACCACAGCATCATTTTAAACACCTTTCAGAGCACTGTACAGCAACCCTATTGCCACTATAAGACAAACTCAAAAAATCAGGTTATTTTTGTGATTCTGTTTGGTGGTACTAGTGGAGTAGAAATAACACACTGCACCTTTAAATATGTAAGGCACTTCTGAATGGAGTCCACAGCCGATAAGCTGTATAATTTAAAGGTGGTGAACTCGGGGGTCATGGATGAAAGTAACGTGTGTGTGTGTGTGTGTATGAAATGCAGAGCTCTCGAGAAATATAATTTGTCTAGCTCTAAAAAAGCTGCAGCTCAGTTACTGGGGGAGTGAAGCTATGAAACATACAAGATTGATTTGAGTGACTCACCGTAGCCGAGAACTGCTGTGCAACAATTATAGTTTTCAATACCTGGCAAACAATAGCTGTACAAAGAGGCTGAGATCTCCATTTTCAGTCTGAACAAGACAGATGAAATTGCTTTTTTATCCAAGAGTCAATGAGTGACAAGTGAAGGGAATGTTTGCTGCTATTACGATACCAAATTACATCTTCCTGACTGTGGTATCTTTAGCAGGCTTTCGACAAACCTTTGCCTGAGCGAAATCAGAATATTCATCCTGATTTACAACGTGGCTCTCAATGGATGCTTATTCAAACACCCATCAATCAGAGAGCCTCCGTGTCACATGGTTAATATCGCACAGCCATCTGCGCACCGAAATGCCCTGGGAATGCGTGGACAGAAGACAGAGCGAAGCCTTTTGCAATGGCCGCTTCTTCCTACATCCACTCATACTGGCCAACTCTCATAATGAGTTTGGAGTGAGTAGTGGTCATGCAGAAGATCGATGGAAAAAGTGGCAAAAGGCTCGCGCAGGTGTCACAGCAAGGACACGAGGTGGAGGGAGAGCGAGCAGAGCCAAACTAATTGGATGAGCTCGACGATCAGTCACAACCAGCTGTGGGAGTCCACTGAGCGGCTGCTGCTTAAACAGCCTAATGGAGCCCATTAATAAAGACAGAGTGTGTGCCAGGAACCGCATGCAGCCAGAAGAGGCGGCTAAACAAGCGGCCGTGGGGAGAGTGAAAGCAGCGGTGATCTCCAAAGTATCAGTTATCTAGTGATGCTTATTTCAGACAAAACAAACGAGCATGCTCTATGATAGTGTTCGGTTACTTGGCTGCTTGCAACTTTTCCTGATAACTTATCTGTGGGGAAATGCAAAAGTAAATGTCATTTCCTGATGTTGAAATCTATCTTAATATGCAGTGAGTTTATGAAAGGCATTGGTGGCCACGTTCCCATGAAATGCTACGTCTCTGTGGTGCTATCAAAAACATTGATCCGTTTGATTGAGCATCCTGATGAGCCTAACATCTGCGAAAGAGATTTGAATATGGTAAAATGTGCATAACGGAGATGTTAAACACACTTTGAAGCAGCTGAGAAGATTTTGAAAGTTGCCAAAATACATAAATACAAACAGGATTCAGTCCACTGAGAAATGTGGAATTCTAAGGCCACAGATTCCAAGTCGGCATGTATTAGAAACTTATCTTCAGGCTCACATAGAATCTCTGCAGAATTATAATGACCACTACTTCCAAGAGGTCTAAAAATCCTTGTCTTTTGAGTGTTCATAAAAATATATAATATGTATTTCTACATTTGTTTATGCATTTAGCTACAGTATCAATGTGTGTAGGAGTGTGTTACTGTACATTTTACCATCTCAGAATTCTTTGATAAGTAAAGTAGTCCTGTCCTGTCAAACGATTAATCACATCCAAAATAAAAGTTTTTGTTTAGGTAATATATCTATGTACTGTATATACACATGTGTGTATAATTAATATTATATATAAATATATTTAATATACAAATATTACATTTTCTCACATGCATGTGCGTGTATTTATATATAGATAATAAATATACACAGTACACAAACATGTATTATGCAAGAAAAACGTTTATTTTGGATACAATTAATCGTTTAATAGTAGTAATAAAAAGTTTAAGAAAACAGCATTTATTAAAAAATATTTTGTGACATTGTAATGGCTTCAAAATGTGCATGTGGGATATGCCAATACTGACAAGAAGTAGTCTTGATTCCTCCATCTTTATTTTGGCAACTACATTGCAAACTACTATAATTCATTGTAAATCTGAAGTTTGTACACTATGAAGTAAGGATGGAAATGGCATTTTCGTCCGAAAGAGAAAATGGCTGAAAATACATGGTGCGTAATGTGAGTTCCATTGAGGTTCATGCAAATGCTCCAATAAATTTTTTTTACTGCGCAAATTCAACAAGTCAACAGAATCAGAGCCAAGAACTATCCATACCGGCATGAGATTAAGCGCTACTACATGATCAACAAACTACATGCTAAACCCATTTCACCGCATAAATAAGCATTACAATAATTATTTTATTTTTAATATGTTGTCAACACTAACCTTGAACTCCATGGGTGTGTATTTCTCATTCTTTGGTGTGGTGTTGCCCTTGTAGTTGAGGTGGTTGGGAGTGGTGGGATGGATGACGGCAGACTCCTCGAGGAGGGCTTGTGGAAACGCTGACAGTACACATACACCAGGAAGGACAGCAGACCGGCACCCAGGAAGCACGACACACCTGTAGCTATCAGGTGAAGCAGAGTGAACCCTGGGAAAACAAGAGAAGGCAATATTACCGTAACCATTTGTCTGCAAATAACTGTAATATGTTGGCATTTTCATCTAGACCTTTGACTACATATGCTTTTTCAAATAATGAGACAATATAGTCATCCTTGTCAGTGGATTCGGAGTGTTATGGCACCACTGCATCCCTCATCATTAACGCTACATGTCCGTAGCCATCAACCAGCGGTAGGCAGGTGCTTCAAAGTGTCTGGCTGAATGATGCAGTACCGAGGACAGTGCTGTGATTAGCTGGTCGTTTAGACGGACCGGGCATCCTGCTGGCCTGACCCGTAATGAGTGCGAAATGTGATTGAGGAGAGCAAACGCCATACCCGCCGTGAACCGCTCTAATTGGACAACGATCACTCAGGAGAGCACCACTGCTGGAGCATGATGGGTAATATGTGCTGCCACCTGGAGAAACACCAAATTGGCACTGCACTGCCAACTCTGAGGGCAGCCGATGCCCAATGTGGCCTGGATCCACAACCTAAAAAGCACCGCTGTGCCCGATCGTGTATTTTTCATCTGGTGCATGCACTGGAAAGGCAGCACCTCTGCATGGGAGAGCCACAAATGCCGTGGAACACGACGCATGGAAAACTGAAGATCAGCTGTGTGAATTATGAACTTACTCACATAAACCTGCTTAGCGATTCCATTTCTGCCTGAGTTCGGGATGAAAAGGAGCTGACGTGAAACATGACACACAAGCAGCACATTGCTACATGTTTTTGACCATTCACGAGAGCGTGCATGCATAAGCGCATACTAACATGCGGTGGACACCGTACAAACATAACGGTCAAAGCACTTACCCCCACACTGTTGGTCCTTCTCATAGCTAGATGCCGGGAGAATGGCTGTGTAGAGAAAGAGATGCACAGTTAACGGCTGTTTACACAGGATGAGCTCTTGCAAGGTTCTTGAGCTCTTTCTGAATGTCTTGAACTGAAGCCAAACATCTTTCAAATTGACAAGGCATCTTAAAAAACACAACGATTGTGGTTCGAGATGCATCGGAACAGTCACAGGCATCCATCTTGAGCAGTAGCTGTCAAGTAGTTTTGCTTTCAAATTGAAATTCGTGTAGTTCAACCAGTAGAGCATGTCGGTAGAAAAGCCAGTGTCATGGGTTTGCTTTCCAGGGACCGTGTGAACATATACCCAGAATGCAATGCGAGTCTCTTTGGATAGAACGGCTGAAATTGTTGAACTGTCAGATGCTTTACTTTAGACAGGAGGAGCTGACTATAAATAATACTAAATTTTTAAGTAAAGTAAAATGGTCAAACATTGAAAACTGTCAATATTCCATGAAATGCATAGACCAAACAATATGCAAAATTATTCATATCTCTGTAAAATTGATATGCAGCCTTGATGTCAACATCAAAAGACATGGAACATCCTTTTAAAAGCTAATAAGCTTATTTTGCTATTGTAACTATGCATGGTTAGTCACATTTTATTTTATTAATGCATTTTGTGCACTTGTCTGTTCCATTACCCAATTTTGGGTTGTGACCAATACTTTTGGGTTGCGATCAACAATCTAACCATAAACTAACGATTTAAAAATGAAGCAGTCTGGTGCAAGAAAAAGTCCTGTGAGCAGGTCATTACACACTCTCTTGTTTTGCCTCCCTTTGCTGAATTAAAGCCAAAATGTCAATCATTCCTCATCTTATCCCACTACACTTTCTCCTTTAAAAGCAACCTTCCTGGAAGTGGGGTTATTCAAAGAGCTGTAGATCTAAGTCTTCTGTTTTATACCTGAGGGATAAGCAGGAATGTAGTGATAAAGTACAGGAAATCACATCAAAGTCTGTCAGTCGGGTCGCATAAAATAGATGAAATTACGCTTCCATTACGCACAACATTGTTCAAATATGTCATAAATTCGAGAACGAAGAGCCAATGTATGTATAAACAGTTGCAAGCTATTTTGCTAAATAAAACTCTAAACATCCATTTAGAGTAAATATTGCTGTTTAGTTGAAGTAATGAGGTGCACTTCGATGGAAATGCCATTTTTCACTGCTGCGATAGAGTCTGAGGTTCTCTATTACCACCCAGAGTCATGCTTTTCAAGCTCTATCTGAAATCTCCACAAAGAGCAGAGATGGGTAATGTGGGGGGGGGATGTTTTGATTGAGATGCACAATTCTCCTTGATCTCCTCACCGTCTAAGACACCTCAGGATTTGGAACCCGTTTCCCAAAATTGAAGAGAAATTGGATGTGAGGCTGCCTTGTGGCATAACATTAATATTAATTAGAGTGCCTGATTCACTTGGTATTCCGCTCTGATAACTCGTGTTCTCGCAGGCTGGGTGCGTTCAGTTCTTCACTTTGAACACTTCCACTCCACCAGCCAGAGTAATGAATAAGCGCAAGTAAACATATTACATCTAATCTATTAAAAACAACAGCGAGTTTGACAGGGTTTAAAAGTGTATGTTTATTTAATAAGAGTAACACTGCAATTGGGAAAAGCTTTGCTTCATAATGGGATTGTCGGACGCAGTGTGAATATATGTGTGTGTGTTTATATATAGCTCTCTCTCACCTGGGATCTCATTGCAGTCTCGGTGCTGGGAGCTGTTTCCCACACATGGTGTGGACTGAGCCCCGCACACTCGACTGCGCAGCTGCAGGCCCGAGTCATCACATTTAGACCACACCGACCAGGCCATCCACCCACCTGCACAAAGACACGGGCATAAAAACAGGATTTAAAGAAACAGTTCACCAAAAATTGTCAATTCAAAACCTGTGTGACTTTTCTAATATATATATATATATATATATATATATATATATATATATATATATATATATATATATATATATATATATATATATATATATATATATATATATATATATATATATATATATATATATATATATATATATATATATATATATATATTTTTTTTTTTTTTTTTTTTTTAGTAATATTTAAATTTTCTGAGATACTGAATTTGGGATTTTCATTAGTTATAACATTTCAATATCAGTCTGTGTGTATTGAATGAATATAATATACAAGTTTCAATTTTTGAATGGAATTAGTAAAATAAATACTAATATATATATATATAAGACTTTAAGTAAAAATAGGATACTTTTTTAAGATACTTAACTTAAAATAATTAAGATTAAGATTATTTAATTTTTTTTTTTGCATCCATACAAAGCACTTTAAAGTAAAGTGTATACTTTCAAATACGTTTTTGGAGAATAAAATATCAAAATTTGGTTGAAATAATGTTACATTGTCATTCAGTGTAACATAACATTTATGGAAAAATTCAAACAACATGCTTATTCTGACTTGTACATATTAAATAAGTAAAAGAATAAGGAAGCATATTAAATTACATTGTGCTTTAAATTTTACTAACAAATCTTACTGACATTAATTGTAAAAATGACTGACAAGATTGTTACACTGAATAATATTTTAGTGGGTAAATTTAGTAAATCTTAGAAAATAAAACTAAATTTCAATTGATTTGTGGGGGGAAAAAACACCAATTTAAAGCAGTATTACACCTATTACTTTTTCTGTCTTTAACTCGTGCATAAATGCTTAATAAAGTGGCCCAAATGACTTGAACTATGTCAAGATTTCCCAAACGTGGATAACATTTTTTTAAATAAAATCAATTGTAATATAGCTTTGAGCAATTATTAAATCAAAAACTATCATTTAAATAATTATATGAAATTATATAATAATATAATTAGTAAATGCTGCTTCTCTTAACTTAATAATTGTATGTGATGTAAGTTGAATGTATATGTGGCAACGCAGTGTGTGCTAGGTTCTCTTTGTATACATTTGCATAATTTCCAAACTGTCTGTGGACAGAAGTATACATTATTTCACCAGTAATTCCAAAGTATTAAAGCTTAAGGATATATTAAAGTTTTAAATGTTCGATTATTATACATAATGTGACCATTAACCATTATCAGAGAACCATGAATATGCAAATGTATTGTTAAATTAGAGTATTATCTTTCATGTAATAATTTAAGTCATTATTTCTAGAAATTGCACAAAAAAAAGAAGAATAACAATCACAGGTTTGGAAGAACATAACAGTGAGCAAATGATGAGAACATTTTTCGGGTGAACTCTCCCTTTAAATGGAGCGTCCCAATTTTGGCCATCCTCACAGTTCAGAGGCAATCTAACCGGAGCGCTGCCGACTGAACGGCCCACCCACACGCATGAAACAAACACCGCCAGACTCACACGAGGAGGCAAAAATAATCACAGTCTGAGGCAACACTTTCACAGCAAGTGTACCAAGAACTTTACTTAGAAGAAACTTTGATTTAAAATGTATTTGTTTGCTGGGAAAATCCAATCTGTAAATAGACACATTCCTTTCATGTTTCAGCTTTTAAGATGCTTGTCTGGCCCATACGCGGTCTTATAACTCTCCCAGAGCCTAACAAATTTGTCATTCATGAAGGGGGCCAACAGGGGACAAATGTTTGAATCGAGGATCCAAAAGACTTTAAGATCAGTAGCAACTAGTCCCAGTGAATATCGTAGATTTTCAGAAAATGCAGATCCACATTTAACAATGATAAAAGGCAACCTCGATAACTGCTATATCAATCTTCGTTCATTTTCCTTAAGCAAGCAGTATGTCATGTAGAATTTTTAAAGCAGAATCCTGAATGTAATGGAACCTTATAAGAGACCAATATGGGATATTTGGCATTCTGAGTTTCCATGCACTATTTTTAAAGAAACTTTGATAATTAAACACAAAATCTTTCGTCAAAAGCATGGATTTGAGGTGTTAACCAGATACTCCAAGACAATACAAAAGTAGTAGAGAATTTGTTAAAGCTATAGGGTTTTACGTGATCCAATCTTTAGAAATATTTCTGTTTTGTCTTAAATAGACAGCTGGACGTTTTGAAAAAAGGGGGCATTTTCAAAATGATGGCAGCAGAATGTGACAACAGAGCTTTGAACTGCCACAGTCTGCTTGCGCACAGCACACTTCTATATGCATGCAGCTCACATATGGCACCATCTGTAGCCTGGAGGACCCTAGAAGTCCCTCTCGGAATCTGAAGAATGTGTTACTGGTGATTGAAAGGTCTGAAATCATTCATTCAGTGCAATGATAATCAGTTGGTCATAAACTATCCCATTAAAAAGACCAGCATATGTTGTGCTGTGGATGCTGGTGTGCTCACAAAGCTGAAAATTTTTATTCTGTCATCATTTATAAACCCACTATCACTGACTTTCTGCAGAACAAAAATAAAATATTTGACTGTATGGAGACAAATGCAGAGACGTCTTATTTGAGTTCCATACAGTTATACAGTTTACTTTTTATTAATAGTTAGTAAGGTAGTTGTTTAGGCGTTTGGGTAGGATCAGGGATGTAGAATAAGGTCATGTAGAATGCGACATTAATATGTTCTTAATTAAAAATAAATTGCTACTATTCTAGTAATATGCATGCTAATAAGAAACTAATAAGTGTAATCATAAAATAAAGTGTTACCTTATATTTTGTTATTAATTTTTAATTAAAAGGCAACTGTTTTTTTACTTGCAATTCAGAGTTATATATTTTGTAGTTCTTTTATCTGAATTTTCTCAGAAAATGCTATATATATATAAACTATTTCTCATAAGATAAAAAAAAAATTGCATGAAAAATGTAATTAACAAAACAAACAGGAAAACGTAATGAAAAAGAATTCAGAGAAAATTTTATATATTTTAGATATAAGATATAAACTGTGAAGAAAAAGTAAAAAATTTACAAGTTACAAAACCTACCTAAAAAAGCCCCTAAACAAACAAACAAAAAAACATTCACCTTTTATATTTTTATTCCACGGCAGAAATAAGCCTCCATATAAACTGTATGTTTTTAATGGTGATAATAATAGGTGTTGATGGACAGATGACACACTGAAAACCAAATGTATCTTGTGCTTACAGACAGAGGTGGATCTCAGTTTGGAGAGCCTTGATTTTTTTTGTAGCACATTTCACTTTTCACAAGTTTTTTGATCCCATTTGTGGTTCTGAATTGGAACTGATCTTACCATCACAGGTGTGCGTGTTGCAAAGAGCCTCCTCTGTGTGCAAGCCGATGCAGATGTCCCCTCCATTGGCAGGGGTAGGGCTGGTGCATGTGCGCGTTCGTTGATAGTGCCCACCTCCACAGGGCACTGAACACTGCGACCATGATGACCAGCAAGACCAGGCGCCGTTAACTGCACAGACCAAACACGTACAAACAAATACGACATACAAAGACAAACACAAAACAATCAGGCAAGGAGGGGGACACAATCATCCAAGCATCAGATAAGCGGACGCAAATGCAGCGCAAACAAGAAAGACGGAGCGGAGGATGCAAACACAATGTACTGAACACAAACATAAAAAGCCATCAATCAAACAGGCAAACACAAAACAATCCAAAAAAAACGGGCATGACTGGAAATTCCCACAAGGCGCACAAGGCAAGCAGACATCTGTTATGGGATGAGATGGTGATCCAGACATTCAAAGTTCAGAGCAGAATGTCGCGCTTGGTGGTTCAAACTGCTTTATTTGACCCACAAAACACTTGAGACTTGTTACAACGAACACCAGCTGTTCACCTCCATTTCACTATTTATCCTGATGGAAAATCCAGTTTAAGGTGGTGATTGATATCTAGCTGGTCCAAGCTGGTCACCACAAACCAGCCTGGTCACCTAAAGCTTTTTTGCAGATGAGCTACCAGTTAGAAACCAGCTGTCATGTTCCAAATAACAGCTACTACTATAAACAAGATTTTCCAGCACTGACCAAGATAGAAGCACTGCTGTTACACAGTTTCCTCTCACTTTAACAGGCTCTGCCACCATCCTCTTGACGTCTCATCAGACTGATGGAGGAGAAGGTTAGGGGTGGCTCCTTCTCTCTGCACTAGAAAGCACGGTTTAACTTCTGTGGATTAGCATGTGTGTTCTGGGGCACGACTGAAGTGTGAAGACGAACCGATTGCAATCACAGTGAGTCCAGCAACCCCACACACTGAGGGAGAAGCCGAGCGCTGGATTGGAGTGCACATCTGAGGTCAAAACAATGATTAAAATGGTTGGCTGATGTCAGTTATGTGTTTGAATCCATGTACCCTACCCCTTTCCCTTCCATTTTGTCATTTCAATCCTATTTCCCTTTCTGCCCGAGTGGAAAACAGCATAGCAAATACTAGAGTGCTGTTCATTTGTCACACTCAGAGGGAGTTTAAAAGTGGACAATGCATTGGCAAGTAGCTGTCAATACATCTAAAGAAACACACAAAACCATCTGTTTGGAAGTTCCAGGGTGATTGGTCAAATTTGCACTGGGAAAGACCACAGGTGGAGTATTATCACTTTCACAATATTACTTTTTTGTGGCAAAGTGGACTGTTAAACCTGGATGAAAAGCTGGCTTAATTAGCATGCTCAAATTATCTGTTAGCACCATTTAACTTTTCATTAGCATTTCTAAACTGTGTTAGCACTATTAACCGGCATGTTTCCTGCTGAACAGGGATGGTAGTCTTAAACTCTTTGTTAGCATCCCCAAACATGCTATGAATAGCATACCGTAGCGCTTTCAAAACATGGCTCTATTTGTTTGAGCCAAAGATCTATTAAACCTGGAGGAAAATGTAAGCTCTTTTATACATAGTTGTATATTAGCATGCTCAAATGTCTGTTAGCACCAATTAGCTTGCTGTTAGCGTTCCTATTTTTTATCAATATGTTAGCAAACTGTTTGTTATACTTAAACTTATCCATTAGCATCCCCAAACACGCTATCAATCTCATACTATAGCAACATGCTGAAACACTTTCAAAGCATCTTAGCAACCAAAGAGAATCTGCCTCTGTTCTACTTTCTGCTTTTTTAAACAATTTAGTTAGATGTCATTTTATTGCATAGCTACTTCACCTTTAAAGTTCTGGTCCTAACTGGAAATTAATTTTTTTACATTTTTAAATCAGGAAAGATTTATCCTTGAGTTCATGTCTGTTTGGAATTATGGTGAAACCTCTTAATTTGACCACAGCAGGTCCCTACGGGGCTTCTGGTCTCCATTAGCTAATGAAATCAGTAATACACTTCACACACTCTAATGGAAGCAGAGGCTTTTCCAGCACGATGAGCAACTACCTTGATTATGAGCATATGTGGGAGTCTATTTATGTGCATATGGAAATGTGCATTTGGAGTGTGCTTGCGTTTACATGCGTGTGTGTTACCTGGACAGGCCTGAGGATTGCAGTCCTGATATTCTACTGGAGATCCCCGGCAGGCAGCAGGAACGCTTTTGCCCTCTGCGCTGGTGCAAGTGCGTTTGCGAGTGCGGTAGCCTTTGGCACACTCCTGAGTGCAAGCTGACCACATTTCCCATGATGACCAGCCAGAGCCTGTCAGACGTACACCAGGCGTCTTCAGAAGCTCCTCAACGAGAGCTGTAAAACATTTATTGCATGTTACAAGCTTGCAAATGTTTGTCAGCATTTTTCTTTTGTGCTGAATGTTTTCTTAGCCTACACTCTCAGAAATAAAGACACAAAAGCTGTCACTGGGGCAGTACCTTTTCAAAAGGTACACTTTTGTACCTTTCAGATTCAAATATGTACAATTTAGGTCCTAATATGTACCTTTAAGGTACCAAGACCGACCCTTTAGGTACAAACATGTCACTTTTGAAAAGGTACTGCCACAGCTTTTGTACCTTTATTTCTGAGAATGTACTGTCACTGTTATGATGACATATTATCCACCTGACTAATATAATTCTGTAAATTAGTTATATTTGAAGTTATTGTTCTTGGTTTGAATAATCATTTAAGTAATTTTAATTAAAGCGCACTGCAGGAATAATGCATTTTTGTAGGTCAAAACCAGGAGAAGAGTGTTTTAATACATCCGGTTTTATCCTTTTAGATTTTTTGAACGGACTTTGGCTTAAAAGCACTAAAAATAAGGTTTGTGATTAACAAGATATTTTCACATTTATCCTACAAAAAGATACACCTGAAATAAACTCACATGATATTTTTAAAGAATTTACTCTTCTTGAAACAGAACAAGAATAAAATACGTCATCACTGCAGCATTCTCTGAGTGTGTTATTTTAAGGAGTGGCCTTTTCCTGCGCAATTCAAGGTTACTAAAAAAAAACTTTGAACGTCATGCTATGTTTTACAGTATCTCTGACAAAAAAAACATTCTGCTCACAGCAACCTGCACAAGGTGAATTCAGACACTCCCTTGCCTCTAATGCATTCCATGTGCACCTCAAGTGGTTGACCTCTCCTGGGTTCAGACAGCAAGATACAGTTAATCAATGTGGCGCTCGACATGCGCAAAGTGGACAAGAGCTGAACTGTGACCCTGAACTGTCATCGAGCCAGCGGTATCGGCTAACTGAGTCAGATCTGTTCATTTAGGTGTGGGTGGACATTAGAAAAAGGATCTATACACTCACAGTCTGTTTCGCAGGTTACCGTCCCGTCATTGGGGCAGAAGCGTGTCTCCACCTTGCGCTTGCCTAGTTGAAGCTCATGAGGGTCAGCCAGTTGAGCCCGGCAGATGTAGCGTACTCTTTGCTCCTGCCGTGCCCCTCCCTGGGTTATGTTCACCGGGACCCAAGGGGTCCATGGGGTGTTTCGACGCACCTCCGGACAGGACTCCAGATTACATGCCTGGTACTCCTGCAATGAGGACGAATGACAAAGAGATGACATCATTCATCTGATCATTCCTCACGCACAAGCGACATTACTTCACCTCTTAAGATGCATGTGAAGCTCATTCTTGTGCCATCACTGTGAACAGTTAATAAAATGTAATGGCTCGTGCTAGACACCCAGGGAGTATTACAGTTCTTTGCAAGGAACGTTAATTTGAGTCCTAATTAAGTCGATTAAATTTGAATTAATTGCAGCTCTTAAGAGAGTTGGAGAGCAAAGAAATCTGTCCGATTTAAATGCAAGCGCAAAAGAGCATTTTAGAAAATTTTATGCCGTTTTGATTTGTCTTGATCTTTTTGTTTAGAAAGAGGAATTACTGCACTTAAACGCACAAACTGTGATTGGTTGATAACATCAAATAAATCATAAAATCATTTATTGTATTTAACCTTCCTGCGGTTCAGTTTACTGTCCTTTTAAACCTTTAATTAGTCTGTTTACTCTTTAGACCCAAAATGTATTTTTGTCTTGTGTGAATTCATGACAGTTTTTATATGGCTACCCTAGCAAAACACACATACTAAAATGTATTTGAAATATATTTATTTAAAGCTAAGTATGCTATAAATACATTTACATATTTATGTACTTATGTACTGCACATTTAGTATACTAAACTGGTATACTTATAGCCTGCTAAATTTAAACTAATTTTGTACTCATACTTTTGTAAAGATATACTGAGCTAAAGTGTCTTGCATTTAAAAATAATATTATTCACACAGTCCTCATCAATAGAGACATTAAAGCACAGTTTAGGCTTAATATTAAGAAAAATGCAATGTGTGCAAGTAGTACTCCAAATAAAGTTTAATTATCATTTTTATATCAGCAGGTCTTGAGCTCTATATCAGTTAATATGTTAATAGAACTGAACAGAACTTGGCTTGAAATAAATAAAATATATTTCTTTTGAATACAACGGATAACATCATAATTTAAAAAAAAAAAAGTATTTATGCAAATAGAAACAGAGAAACCGAGGCAAGTATTCACACATTTACTCCGATGAATATTTCTCTGAGTAGGTTTATTTTAAGTCTATCTCTTCATAGGCATGTTTTATTTCTTTTTCATTTTGAAGGTGATGAATGTAAATAACTACAAGGCCATTGGCAGTCCGTGTGGAAGATCAGCTTAATGTAAGTGACAGTCTCAGAACTGCATAAATCTTCAAAATGAAACAGTGTGCAATGTATTAGATTTGTCTAGTCCACTCAGTCTCTCCTGAATCTCAAATGAGCTCCGCTTTTACAGTACATCACACATATCTTTCTGGGAGGAGAGCTGCTTGGTTATCACAGTCGAGCAGGAGGCTTCAAGGCAAAGTGTGTGTGTGTAAGTGTGTGTGTACTTCAGGTGTATGTACCAGCGCACATCCTGGACAGCTATTTCCATTCTCACAGTTCCTGGAGCGAGAGTGCACCCCTCCTCCACACTCTGAGCTGCACTTGGACCAGGGCGACCATGATGACCAGAAGATGGGCTGAGGGCATGACACCTTCTCATTGCAGAATCTGGTGAGCATAAAAAATGTGTTTGACTCGTATCATGAGTTTAAGTCAGGCCTGCTCCGAGTTGATAAAACTCAAGAGAAATGTTTAAAGGGGTCATATTATAAGTAAAATTGCCACGGGTTTGGCAACATTGCATATGGTTATGAGATACTTGTAAACCTGGCATTTGATGTTACTGACGCCCAACCTACACTACAGGCATCACATTTGACAGCTTCAGCAGAGGGGAAGATTATCGGATTAAAATGCACTTATAGAGTTTTGGATTCATATTAATTTTTATATTTTATATTTTATTTTAATTAAATAATTTTGTTGTGTTTTGTAATGTTTTTTTACACCCACAGACGCATGTTTACCTAGCTATCTAAATGGGGACTTTCCAAAGGCATAATACTTTTAGTGTTAATGTATGTGCTTTTGCCCTGCACCAACCCTACACCTACACCTACCCCTTACAAAAAACTTTCTGCATTTTTACTTTTTTTAAAAAAGTTTATATGCTTAGTTTATATTTAAACCTGTTTTTTAAATGAGGACATCCCCAAAGGGAGGTTTTTGGAGATTTTGTCAGGTATACCTCCCTTTGGGTACACATTTGTCCCCAAAATATGGTTAAGTTAGGTAGGTACACACACACACACACACACACACACACACACACACACACACACACACACACACACACACAGGTATGTCTGGTCAGCTATCATTATGGGGACTCTCCATAGGTTTTTATACTATATAACCATATATTCTATTGCCCTACATCAACCCTTCACATAACTGGAGCCCTTACAGGAAACTTTATGCATTTTTACATTTATAAAAAACGAAATTCTGTATGACCTATTAGCTTCTTTGTCTGTCGGGACCTCAATTTAGGTCCCCATCGTGACATGAGTCCCCGTGAGTCTGTGTGTATTCTGGTTTAAGCCTGCACCAGATTAGAAAAACAGGTGCACACACACAGTTTTGTTTCAGCTCGTGTCACTATGAATTTCTTTTTATTTAAAGCAACTGAGAAAATAATGTCAGACGAAACAATGTCAAAGGCACACGAGCAGATTTAATTATGAGGATCACTGAATGAAAATCCTAATATTTAAGTATTAAAGCCTATTTTTGGTGCAGCAACATTACAAGAGGACCCCAAGGGTTCATTTAAAAAATCATGTATGATTAGACAATTTATCATACATCATAACGACTAAGAAAGATTAATCTTGTTTGAAAATAAATCAAATCTAATTTGAGGCTCCTTAATTACATTACCTAATCTTTATTAAATAACTGATGGATATCTAACTATAATTATGATATTTTTCAGGTTTTCTACATTTAGATTTGCAAGAATAAAAACCTGTCTTTTTTTTTACCTCTGCTCTCTGCTTTGTCCCACACACACTCTGCCGCCATGCCTGGGAGAAGGATTGTTACAGGATCGCTGGCGGACTTCAAACCCAATCTCACAACTTGTACTGCACTGGCCCCAGGATGACCAGGGTGTCCAACCTCCATTCCTGCAGAAAAAAGGAAAGAAAGTAAAAACAGTAAGCCTCAGTGAACCTTGGCAAGAAGTGATGGGTACAAGCCCATTTTCTGCAGCATTGGATAAGGCTAATGTGACGTGATAGAAGAGAAAGAGGACAGGTTCGGTAAGGAATTTTGATCGGGAAACATTCTCAATTTGCTAAAGTGCTTGGTTCCTGCAGCGAATCTCGTGTGATGAGAGAACTGCCACTTCTGGTAAAAACACAATTCAGTAGCAGCACCTAAGATGCAGGATGGCAGCAAACAACAAAAAAAAAACTGATCGTAGAAACAATTTAAATTCTTTGGCTGAACTATTCCTTTAAGGAAAATCTTTTCACTTGCCTTGAGCAGTTGGACACCTCAATGGTAGGACCCTCGCAGTTTTTACCTCCGCAGCGAGGGGGCGGACTATCGCAAGCCCGTGATCGACAAAGACAAGTACTAATGCCTTCGCCATCATCATGGCTACAGGGTTGCCATGGAGCCCAGGGCCCGTATACACCATCTGCGGTTTGGTTCCTCAGCTGGAATAAATGAGAAAAAACGAGTGAATTTGAAGGTTGGGTGCGTGCAGAATCTCAGTCCTAAAAAATAATGACCACAAAGCAGCTGCCTCAAGTGATGTTATCAATCATGCGGCATAGCACCTTTCACGCAACACAGATTTCAAAGCTGCAGAGGGAGACTGACTGAGCGCTATGGAGACGGCGGACATGTGTCAAAACATCAGTCATGCATGAGGCAGTGAGTGAGGTGGACTCTTTAAACAGCTGGTTCTTACCGGACAGGCAGTGATGTTCTGGAACCACTGGCTCATGTTAGAGCTGTCCTCGATGGTGGTGCAACGCCGCTGCTTTCGGTCCCAACCACAGTACGGGTCTCTTGCATCTAAACACATCCTAAAATAGAAATAAATACAAAGGAAGAGAGAGAAAAGAAATACACAAGGGCTTAGTGCATGAATAGTATTGATAGATTGTAGTCAGTAGTCAGTATTAAATTCGAACCGACCTTATTATTTATAAATGTATGTTCTTATTATGTGATTAATTCCAAAGACATAAAATAATTTTTGCGATTTTAAATCATACTCTTTTTTTTAACCATTTAATACTTTTATCCTGAAAGGGTGTATTCAATCAAAAGTGACAGTATAGATGATTATAAAATTTTAAAAGATTTCAGTTTCAAATGTTTTTAACAGTCTATTTATCAAATAGACTGATGAAAATGCATCATGGTTTTCACAAAAATGATTAAGCAGCACGACTGTTTTCAAAATGGGTAATAAGAAGATATATTTCTTGATCACCAAATCAGCATATTATGAAGGATCATGTAAAACCTGATATAAAACTAAATCATTAACTATCACATTTAATTAAATATATGAATATTGAATTTATACATAATTAAATGTATACAGTACAAACAGTATGAATCGAAACGTTCCTGCTGATATCACTTGAACATGAAAGCTGTTGGATAATATCAAAATAGCTGTGCATTGTTTTAGCAAAAACTGAATTTGGGCAACACCCACTTTTCACGATCCAATAAATTCTCTGGAAAATAACCGGATAAAATCAAATTGAACATCCTGCTGCATTCATAAAAAGGAAAGACAAATGGGTTGCAAACGGCAATTCACGTTGACTTTTAAGCTATAGAGACATCCAACATCTGCTTCTCTTGCCCAACATCGTAGATTAAAAAGCTTGCACATTAACTGACAGCAGCCCTAGGCGCTACAGTTCCCTGATACAAATCTAAACCACGCCTGGGAGAATTTCCCATCCTTTCTACAAAACCCTTGCTACGCAACACCTCGAAATTGATTAAATATTTGTAAGCTGGTAAAAAAAAAGAGGCCTAATGAGGTGTAATTAAATCTAAACCCACTAATGAAGTTAAGCCATGAGTGCCGTTTCAAGGGCTCAGGAATTTGGGGCGGTGTGTTAGTAAAGCACCAGCAGCCTCACAACCTTCCCTTTAGCTTGAAAGGCTTGTTTTTGGCACAAGTGTATCAGTTTGTTTGCGCTGGCCCTCTGGCGTTCCAGCCTCAAGGTTGAGGAAACACACAGAGTGTTGATACAGTGCAGAGTGCCAAAACTGAATCCTGCCGAGAAGGAGCTCGAACTGGGTTGAGTGCTAAACCGCTCCAACGCTTCAGCTCTTTCAGGAACATCAAGGCAAAAGGAAAATAGCATAGCATCCTTCAACAATTGAATTTATATAGATTCTGGACGACACTCTTGTTAAATGTTCTGTCACCAGAGTGTTGTTTAAAATCTTCATACGATTTCTCTTTTTTAGTGGAACTAGGGTTGTCATAATACCAAAAAAAATCATTAAGCAGATACCAATGAAATTTCCTATCTGGTCTCATGGCATAAACTTACAATTGGTGCAGAAAGACGCAAAATATGTACCTATAAGTACATAAGTACATTACTAGAGGCAGTAAAACTCTGACACCTTTTATTCCTTTTCACACAAATTTCGATTGATAGAGTTTCGATTAATACATTTTCACACAATTACTTAAGGAATATCCTATTATGACTTAACAATATTAATATGCTGGGATATTTGAAAACTGATGCTTTTGAAGGTTAGCATAACACATATCCTTCATATCTGTGGGTTGTCATAGATGGTAGGTTTGTTCAGTGGCTCATGAGGTACAGGCATGTACTTGAGAGACGAGGAGCTCTGGTTCGAATCCTGAGTAACTATGATTCGACAAAACAGTCTAAACCTGTGTGAAAGGAAGCTAAAATGACACTGTGGCATCAACGAATGCATTTTATGTCAGTTTTGCGTTTGTTAAGGGTTGGATTTGGTGTAGGGCATATTTCCAACATGATAGATCATTAACCAGATATTCCAATTCTGAACTGCCACAATACGTACCTATATCAACATAATAAAAATGTGCCAAAGTTCCCGTGCAAGTTCTAACCTGTGTTTTATCGCCATTCAGTGGACATTTTCTCTTTGAAATATGGTGTTGCACGAAAAGTCCACAGAGGTACACATTTTTATGAGACCGGGTTTAACTTTTCTATAACTTTGCTTACGTTATGAGTGAATCAATGAATCATTATTCATCTGATTTGTTTGAAAACTACTGTGAAACTACAAAGTGATTGTCTTTATGAAGTCGTTAAATGATTACTGCAATCAAAAAATTATTTCTTTATTTATAGTAAATACATTGTTGAGACCTGTGGCTCCAAACATACCCTTAGTCCAGGAGTATGATTCTCGCTTGGGGACAAGAACTCCCCCGTTCAAATCCTGGACGAGCCCCCATTTTGTTACAACCTGTGGCTCCAAAAAGCCCCAACAAAGGAAGGGACACATGCGGATATTTAAAGCAACTAAAGAATTTCTGTTGAGTTAACAATTGTTTACTAAAGTAAACGAGCATTTTCAATTAATTATCTATAGGAGCTGTGTGCCAGGCCCATGTGGGGGATTGTGGCATTGGCTGCAGAGCGGAACAAGCAGTAAGAGCATCAGAACATTTAGAAATACTCAAATTTATGCAAAACTGCTTAAGTTGTCTGGATTGAGTCCTGAGATTTTTTTAGAAGCGAGTGCATTCAGTGTGAATTCTGCATCCTGTCAATATGAGTATACAAATATGCGTCAATTGCATCAGATTTGAGGTGCGTGAAACAGGCCTTGTCATTAGTTTTTTGAATATAACAGCAGCTATAACGAAATTAGCTGAAGTTATACAGTGCACAATTGAAGACATAAATGACTTTGGCCAATTAAAAGAATGCAAGGATGGAGAGAATAACGATATCTTCCTCGTGCACATCTAAGGCCCAATTACCCCCCATTACAGAGGGCAGCAACACAAGCCCTCAGGGCGCTGACCTGCGAGAACTACCCATTTAAACAAAAACTTTTGCAGTGATTTCATTAATTACATTGGAAAGATCCACTCCTGCGAACCAAAGTGAAAGCCAGCCGTCCATGTAATCTCTTAAGACTATGAAAATGTGCCGGCGTGGAAGGAATGCTGATTTGACATTCCGCTTGGCATACAGCAGTAGCCTGTTTTACTGATGAGCTCAAGAGACATGAACACGGCCCTGGGGCACTGCCAGGACTCGGCTGCTCTCAGGACTGTGCCAGCTGACCTAGTGAGGAAAAAAAACTCAATTAATGGCCTCCTGAAGGTGTTTTTTTTTCTCCCGAGTTCTGCAACTTACACTCCGTAAAGAGAGATTTTCACAGGCTGACCACCGTCTCCGAAAGAAAAGAACAAGCACAGCAGAAAATCTGCCGTCTAGCCTTGCAACCAGTCACACAGCTCACCTTTTTAAAAATAGACAGCCGGAAAAAAAATAAGTTTGTGCACTTGAGGGCCAATTCAAAAAATTGCACCTTAATTCAAGGTTTCTGTGCATGGAAGAAGTGCTAAAACAAAAGCAACATGAACTGATATGAATCACACTGCTGTATAATTTAACATGGTTTCCTTACAGGACGCCACTTCAGCAGCAAAGCCAGAAGACATTGCTTGTAAAATTTTAAATAGTGCAAAAAAATAAAGTAACACATAAAACAACATGGCAAGACAGTGGACAGAAGACGATCAATCTTTCTTTCTCCTTGTTGGTTTAATAGACGTTTTAAAGTCATTGGGAGGGCTGTAAAAAATACTGTCTATTTTATAGGCCTTTAAAAAAGATGAACAAAGGCAAATAGTTATTGCCATCCTTTTAATAGCAATTCATGACCTTTTTGTTGTAAACAAGGGCCAAGGTTTTACTTTTTATGGGTGCACTGTGTTACAGAATCAATAAAACCAGCTTCATAATTTTCTAGCCAACCAAGTTTTAGTGACACATTTTTGTATATAAAAAAATTATTAATTAAACAAAAAGAAAAATCAATTAAAAAGTCTTATATTCTCTGCATGTTAGATACAGTACTCTTAATGTATTTGAGTGAAATATTACAGAAAAGTCTCAAAAAAAAAAAAAAAAAAAAAAAAAAAAAGTATTTTGTCCATATGATCCCTCTTTAATATTTAGTTTTTTTTAGGAAACCGCCAGAGCCAAACAGGTCCCATAAATTTCAGCTTGAGAGATTTCCAAACACACCAATCGCTGACAGCTTAGTGCAGACCGAGATAAGATGGTCAGATGCTTTAATGGCTTCATCTCAGGAGAAGAAGAAAAGATGCTATTTGTCAGAAGTTCAGGACAGCGGGGTTTGAGACATATTGCCTGTCTTAATCAAGAATGGGAGAAAGCGCATGAGAAAAATGGCTTCAATTTTGGGACTCTGCCAGTGGAGAGTCAGTTAAAAGCCAGTGGTAATAAATGCTCTCACCTTCTGATTACTTTCTTTCCCTGCCTTTCCTCTCTCTGCAGCTCCTCCAGTTGCTCAATTGCTGGGCAGCGTGCTCAAACAAGCTGCAAGCTCTCAAACCTGGTGTTTTTTAGCACCCTGTTGACAAGCTGGCGGCAACAGGAGCTGTAAATTGTTTGGGTCAGACGGGGCCTCTGAAATGAGAATTTCTTACAGGCTGGCTGTAAGGCTTAGCCACAGGTAAAGGACAAAGTGCTTTCAGGAAATATATTTATCACCACATGACCAGGAATTTGATGATGTCCCCATAGCAAGGCAAAGTAAATTTGTACTGTTTAAATTACAGTAATTATGAGTTTTTGACTGGGAAAAAACATTCAAAGTTGAAGTTACAACTTCCTCAGTTGCACACACACACACACACACACACACACACACACACAGACACACACACACACACACATATATATATATATATATATATATATATATATATATATATATATATATATATATATATATATATATATATATATATATATATATATATATATATATATATGCAGCATATAAAGGTGAATTAATGTAGTGATTAAATATTTAGCTGTCATCAACATAAACCACATATGGAACCTTTTTGGCTATGAGGGTTGCCGTGGAAACAAATCATTTGAGGATGTGCTCAGAGTAGAATCTCAGGTTGTCAGCTTGTAATTACACTAATTTTAACACAATGTGAATGCAGCATTACTGCAGAGACAATTATGCTTGTGCAACCTAAGGTTAAGCACACAATATTGATGGATCATAAGTACCTCCCTGCGAAGATCAAACCAATCATTTTCCTTAAATCGTGAGATCTAAATCTGTTGTTAGATTATTTTCACAGTGATACCTTGACTTGGGAGTAATTAAATATTGCAGTTTATTATTGCTGTCTATATTCAAAAGTTTTGGGGTCGGTGCGTTTTTAAAATATATATATATTATAAACATTACTACACTCTTTAGTGTCACATGATCCTATGATTTTGAAGATGACACTTCAAAATAAGTTTCATTAGTTAACATTTGTAAACATTAACTAAAAATTAACAATATATTTCTACAGCATCGTAGTTAATGTTAATTTCAGCATTCAAAAATGCATTATTAGAATCACAAGATATGTTTGTTAACATGCGTTAATGCACTGTGAACCAACATAACTAAACAATGAACAACTGTATTTTCATTAACTACATTAATGACACCTTACTGTAAAGTGTTACCATTATATTCTTTAATAAATAGCAAGCTTGCAAGAGCAGTATTTATTTGAAAGATATTGTTTTCAATGTAAATGTCTTTAATATCACTTTTTATCAATTTTATGTGGCTAAACCTAATTTACACCTTTTATTAGTAGTGTAAATGAAAACTATTCTTAAATTAATAACATTCTTATTCATTTATTGAAAAACATGCCTTCATTATTTTAACTAGATATTTTTACAATTTAAATGTCTTGACTACAACAGGTATTTAGAAATGACCTGATGATAAAAAATGACCCTTTTAAGTAATTTCAGAGCATACACAAAAATATTTTAAATACACATTTAATATTTTCAAAAGGCGTATAAATTGTAAAAATGAACAAAACATTCAGGTCCTGCTTTACACCCCTTCATCCGAAAAGGTCTAAAAACGGCAACATGGAGTGACTGCTACAGCAAAAATCCCCATAAATGGATACTATCATCCGAAATGACATCCTAAATAGTGACCAAGCATCTCTGTAGACATGGGAACATGGGTTTGCCACATCAGAAGAAGTAGGAAAGGGAAAGCTGTAAAAACATATTTGCAGTTTTCTAAATAAAGCTTGTGGTTTGGGTTGTTTGCAGTATATTCTAGATGTTTATGACTCCAACCCACATTTCTAACAGTGCTCTGAGACTTCATCATCTCATCATCTACACATCATCACAACCTCAAAACTGTCAGCACTAACTGTGCTGCTGTTTTTTAATTAGGCTAACACTTCATCACTAACTGACCTAAGCCAGGGTATGATTAATATACTTAGATTTTTTTGTTCTTTGTTCATTGGAAAGCATGTGGAAGACTGTATGTTGTTGGCCGAAGCAGAGACAAGGTCTAAAAAGACGGTCTAATTATTCAGTACTTCCCAATTAGTCAAGCCGTTTAGAAGATATGCTTTATGTACTATAAGATATTTACTATAAGGTTCATCGCCACATACGTGTAAATGGTGAAGGTCAGAAGTAACTTTATAGTGCACACCACCAATACTGGTAGTTTCGCTAAGAGACCAGCACATCAGCTTCCACATTTCTTTCGTCCTTGATTAGGAGTCAAAGTCTTTAAGATTATCGATCTGGCCCAGCCGGTTGGTCCCTTTAGATCCCATCAAGCAATCAGCTGGCTGATCAGAGTAAATTAGTTTTGCAAATCAGAGGTGAGAGGCTAAGGCCCATGAACATGAGCAGAAAAGAGAGTTTCGAGGGATCAAACTTAATTATCGCACTGCTTTCAAGCCAAAGCTACCAACAATGTAGATTAAGTCATTAATAAACACTTCTCCAAAGGCAAGACCGGCGAGACTTCAGGAGCGCTCTCTTTGTTTCTTTTCATCTGTAAAGGAAAATAGCGGCACAAGGGCAGCAACTGTGAACAGAAGCGGAATGATTTTAAAGTAATTATACGCCGAGCCATTACGTTTTGAAAGCACGCTATTCTTTTTTTTTGCCCATTTTGTTTGAATTGATTTGGTTTCTTTCCTTGCAACAAGGGCAACACAGAATTTGTCTCTCACATCATTGATGCAATCTTACATGCCTTATTTGCATTTAACCTACAGAAACTTTCTTTCGATTGCCTTGGTCCAAAAAACTATTTGCTAAACAAAAACTGATATGGGGGGTGTCGATATAAGCCTTATAAAAAAGTTGTTTTGTTTTTTATCAGATTTAACTAAATGTCATCAGATTTACATTTAGAGTATAAGGTATTATTAAATATAAATTGTTGCTACTACTTGACAGCTCTAGGCTCTGAAAAAGCTAAAAAAAAACTAAAGCTCGTTTTTGTTGTAAACAAAATGTTTATATATATATAGTATGTTAATATAAATACTCACATGCATGTATATATAAAAAAATGATATATATAAAAAAATGTAAATAAATGTACATTTTCATAATATATGCTGTATGTGTATGTATTTATATATCCATAACAAATATACAAGTACACATATGTATATATGTATATATTATGTAAACAAAAACATTTATTTTGGATGCGATTGATTGTTTGACAGCACTAATATTTATCATATTTAAAAAAAGTATTTTAATCATTCTGGTCACACTGAGATTTTCATTTAATTTACTATTTTTTTTTCTTTTTAAAAAGTAATCTAATTTAGTTGTCTAACTATTTTAAAACTGTAACTATAGCAAATATTGCCCAGCCCAAAAATTCAGTATTAAAACATTATAAAAACAGCAGTATTGGCTTTGTAAAGATACGTTGACGCAATGTGTTTTGTGGAAAGTGCTCAACAAATACATATGACTTGACTTGACATTGAACACTCCATAATATAATTGATATAGTCTCTAGAAGCCGCTATCCTCCATAACATGATTATTCGTTTCAGTCAAAGCTCAAGGAGAGAAAGTTGACTGGTGCAGCAGGATATGAATAAAAACCTCTTGACCGCAGCTCATATGCAGCCATGTCACACCTCTATGACGTTTCATATGTGAGTACAGCATTAATGAAATGTCAAAGCTGTGCTGCTGTATTGTGTTCAAAGGTGAATGTGCTCAGGATGTGGCAGAAATCAAAGGGAAATTAAGGATTAAGGATTAAGGACTCTCTTCTCTGGCCTGCCCTTGGAACCCAGTGCGATTGTTCCTCCCTGCTGGGTTTTAAATAGAGCTAGCAAAGTTCGCTTCCGCTCCATCTCTCACATCTCACCTACACCTTGCTTAGTATTCAACACCCTCAGCCTTCACCACATAGCCTTATGTGTGTTTCTGTGCATGGGAGAGAGTGTGCACACACTGAAAAGTGAAATCAAAGTGCTGACTAATCACCAGCTCGGAGTCAAATATGTTTGCCCTCACAGAAAACCCTTCACTCGAGACGGCACCCTTCCTCTTTCCTTTGAACCCTCCTAGCTTCCTTTATCTCCCCCTCATTCATCCAAACCCACACTCGATCTTTCACCTTCATGCACGGCGCACAGAGAGAGAGAGCGGACAGAACGCTCTATGTGCTCCTCTGGCAAATTGAGCCTGACTGTTGTCCCCACCCTGCATTTGGAGTGGGAAGTTGATGGAAAGCTTTGATAGAATACATGCGGGCTGTCAAACGGCGCTCCTCTTACTGCTTCAGTCACCCGTGAGGAAGAATTTCTTTTCCAATGACAGATCAAGGGTATAATTCCACAGAGGTGGGTAACAAGAGCTCTTACCAACGTGAAAGGAGCCATTCATGTACATCAACCTGGTTCTGCTGTCACCCAACACCTACAGTCTAATGAGAAAGCATGTATTGTCCCTGAAATCTAAAAGGCCCAAAATGCATGCACCTAGTCTAAATACTAGATATGGGTCGTACTGGTTGACTAGCAAAGCTGGCAGGTTTATCATCGCAAACACACACACACACAAACACTTTAATGTTCAAATTAATGTAATATTCATATATTGTTTATATTATAATTAATATTATATATAGAATTATATATAGTGATGTTAATAAAAATTTAAATCTATGTATCTATAATATAAAATGTTTATTATGTATATATAAATTCACACACACTTTTATTTTGGATGCTATTAATCACAATTATTCATTTGACAGCACTAATATTTACAAAACAAAATAAAAAATCTTTGGTCATTCTGGTCGCACTGAGCTCATTATATCTTAATTGAATTTACTTATTTTAAGGTAAGTGGTTGCATTCAATTTATTTTAGCTACATTTAAATAAACAAATTTGGTTGGATAAACACACACACACACACACACACACACACACACACACACACACACACATATATACATATATATATACACATATATACATGTATATATATGTCACGACTCTGGACTTCTGTGTTTATGTTTTCGTTTCATGCCATGTGCTCCCTGTGCCCTGCCTTCCCTCTGTGTTAATTGTATCATTGTCATCAGCTGTGTGTCGTTTAATTTAGTCAATTACCCTGTGTATTTAAGTCCTGTGTTTTGAGTTCTGTTTGTCCGAGCGTCAAGGTCCCTACCCGATGTCTACACCCGTGTTTATCCTGCCTGCCTGCCTGTTCTACCTGCCTGCCTTTATATCTTTATTTTGTCATTCTTGAGATTAAATCCATTTAAGTTTATTTTGAGCCTCGTCTCCTCAGTCTCTCGAAAGCGCAACGGTGACAGAACGCTCGGACCTTCAAAAAGTAAATAGCGGCGTATTTTCCCCCTTATTTTTTTTTGTTTTTGTTTGCCATGTTTGCCCAGTTTAAAGACCCAAACTTCCTCATCCGCCTGCTGGAGCAGGGGGATTGCTCTCTCGAGGACTATACAGAACTATTCCTCGAACTGGCCAACGACTCTCGCTACCCGGACTGCTCTCTGCTCGAACTCTATTTCCGCGGACTTAACACCTCCAGCCAAGCGCAGCTGTCCGGGAGCGGTCCTCGAGAGAGCCTCGCCGCGTACGTCGAGTGGGTGCTGGTGTCCTGCAAATCAACCATGATGGTTGCGCCTGAGGACAACGACACCAGCCCCACTCCAGATCCAGAGCCCAACTCATCCCTTCACCGCATGGTCGAGCCCCAGCCTGAGCCCACTGCTGACACGGGGGCGGAGTCGAGCGTGACCACGGACCCATCGTCACAGAGAGCGACAGAGCCGTGGAGCGTAACAGGACCCGAGCCGTATACGTCAGACCAGGTGCGCGAGCCAACAACGGAGCTCCCCGCGGTGGAGACAGCCGACTGCGAGGAGAGCGCGGAGTGGAGCTCCGCCCACTACACATCGGCTGAGGATGAGCTGATCATCCACCTGGGGCTGCTGGATCTGCAAAGGGAGCTGGATGATGTAGACTTGGACTTGGACTTAGACTGGGCACCTCCCCTGTATCCTGAGTTCCTGTTCCCGTTCAGCTACCCAGTAAGCCCGCTGGTTCCGCCCAGCCGTCCCGTTAGCTCGCTGGTTCCGCCCAGCCGTCCCGTTCCTGTGCCCGCGCCACGTGCGCTCTGTCCCGTTCCTGTGCCCCGCGCCACGTGCGCGCTCTGTCCCGTTCCTGTGCCGCGCGCACGTGCGCTCTGTCCCGTTCCTGTGCCCGCGCCACGTGCGCTCCGTCCCGTTCCTGTGCCCGCGCACGCGGCGCGCTCCGTCCGTTCCAGTGCCCGCGCCGCGCGCTCCGCCCCGTTCAGTGCCCCGCGCCACGCGCGCTCCGTCCCCGTTCCAGTGCCCGCGCCCGCGCGCTCCTCCAGTGCCGCCTCAAGTTTTCCCACCTCCCACCCATGCCACACCACGTCGATGGATCCCAGCAGCCCCTGCGCTCATCCTCAGCAAACCATCTGGAGCTCGCCACGGGTCTGCCGGTCTCCATCGCCATCGAGGTTGGAGGATCCTCGCCTCACCGTCCTGCCTCCGAGACCCAGACTCCTCCTCGGCTCAGACCCGTCGGCTCCCCTGGGCTCCTAGCTCCCTCCTCTACACCGTGGTCCGTCAGTCCACCAGCTCCACCAGGCTCCATCGTCCCTCCGGCTCCGCCTTGGTCTGTCGTCGACCATCCGTCGCCTCGGGATTCCTCTCCTCCGGCCGCCTCGTCACTCCATCCCACCGGCTCTGTCAGGCTCCTCCTTCCTCCAGCTTCACCTCAGTCCTCAGTCGCTCTGGCTCCGCGCGTCCTTCCCGCCCCCCGTCTCCGTGTCAGTCGCCGAAGCCTGCGGCGCGCGCCTTGACCTCCAGCGCCTCGGCGTCACCCCTGGCTCTTCGGCTCTCCGTCTCTCCACCTCAGTCTCCTCCTCCACCTGCTCCGCCGCCGCCGGGTCGGTCGGCCCCATGGAGTCGATGGCTGCTCCTCCTCCATGGCTCCTCCCTCCGTCGGCTCCACCTTGGACCACCATAGCTGGGCTCTGGATCTCCTCCTGCTCCGGACTCCTCCTGTCTCCTCCCTGGCTCCTCCCTCCATCTACACCTCCTTGGACCCTTCTGCCTTCTGCCTGCCCCCTCCTGGGGATCCGTCCTCCACCAGAACCTCCTCCCAAGACCCGGTATCCCCAACTCCTAGTCTTTTTTGTTTTGTTTGTTTTTCTTTCGTTGTTACCCTTTAGGTGCGTGGACGCACCTTCCGGGAGGGGGGGGTAATGTCACGACTCTGGACTTCTGTGTTTATGTTTTCGTTTCATGCCATGTGCTCCCTGTGCCCTGCCTTCCCTCTGTTAATTGTATCATTGTCATCAGCTGTGTGTCGTTTAATTTAGTCAATTACCCTGTGTATTTAAGTCCTGTGTTTTGAGTTCTGTTTGTCCGAGCGTCAAGGTCCCTACCCGATGTCTACACCCGTGTTTATCCTGCCTGCCTGCCTTTATATCTTTATTTTGTCATTCTTGAGATTAAATCCATTTAAGTTTATTTTGAGCCTCGTCTCCTCAGTCTCTCGAAGCGCATAACTGTGACTATATATATATATATATATATACATGTGTGTGTGTGTGTATATATATATATATATATATATATATATACACACATACATATATACAAGAAGTGTAAATATTCTAAATATATGCTTTGCTAAATATCTGCATGGCAAAATTCATCCATTTAAATGCAATTGGATCAATATTTTTGGGCAATGTGTTTCACCATGAGCGTTGTGTCTTTAAGACAGCATGTCAGGTTAAAAATAGTCAAAACCTTCAAAACCCCTGCAGTCTGTTCCATTCTGTCGCTGTTTAGCTGTTTTTGAACCCAAGATCAACCTTATGTCAGCATCCCCTAAAATGCATCTAATCAGGTCACTTATGAATCTAAAATGAGAACAGTTATTTAAATCATCTTTAAGGCCAGTTAATTGACTAGCTGCTCAGACAAATCAGCAACCAGTCCATATACATATACATAATTAAGTATAGTAAGATAGTAAGTCCAAGATTGTTAAATGAAGGGATCATGAAGTGAGAAATGAAAAATCACTTGATCTTTTGACATATAAAGGTCATGGTGGAATAAAAACATTATGTAAGTTTCAGAACTCAAAACTTTCTTAGCCTAAGAACAGATTGCCAAATGTAGTGATCTAATCAGGCGGTTAAAACAGGACAGAAAATTGCCTATTACTTCTAGATTTCAGAGAACAGTACAAAATAATAAAAAGCTATAAAAATAAAAATAAAGCTATTCGCTGCACAAAACACACAGATAAAACATAGCACTCACAATTCTGTTTTGTAGCTGGAGCACCTCGCCAGAGGGATCTTCAGCACTTTGTCATTCAGGCCCACAAAAAGAGTCCTGTCGCCATGGAGAATCTGAAGGCTCAGGATTGGCTCACGCATAAACCAGGAGGGAAGAGTTGCATCTCCTCCAAGTAGCAACCTTGCAGGCTCTTATTAGTGGTTGCCAGGGCCTTAAGAATAGTTCCATACTCTGATAAGTCAGAACAGAAGGCAAAGCATAATTACACAAGGCTGCATAACTAATGCTATAACTAATACTATTTATATAAGGATTTGGTGGCAAGCACTTTGCAGACATGTGACTTGTACAAAATGAAAATACAACACAGAAGTGACTACATTTGCTTTTGACTAATTACCTGTCCCTATGTACATGACGTGGTGCAAAGTATCCTGCCCCTGAACAATGTCGACAACCAACTTAGAGAACCGCACATCATCCTGCCAAACCAGCGGGTCCACAGAAACAGGCTGGACCACGTCATTCATGAGGTACAGCCGCTGGGCGTCCTGCAGACTGCGTTCAGTCAGTCCCTCATTAGGCCCTTCTTCCTCTATGGTCCCACACTGGCAAGTGTCATTAGGGTTAGACTCATTAGTTAGTGTAGAGGTCAAGCAGGGCAATGCAAACTCATACAAAACTTTCAAACTTCTCACCATGTCATTTTATAGGAAAGTAGACAATAACTGTGAATTGCGATGCATGCAGGTACACCCAGCTGGTATTGAGCAATTACTCTCACAGTGCCAGGCTGATAGAATTTATCTATTGGCTGTTTGTTTCAGACACACACACACACACACACAGAGAACAAAATGTAAAAGACATTCAGGGGGAATGATGCACCTGGAAGTTAGGGATGGGGTTTGGGGTGGGCAGCCACGTGGAGCGTGGGTTCTCCTGGGAGCGGAAAGGCCCGTTGAAAGCCTGCGTGATTGCGCTGAGGTTGTATGCACAAACTGCAGAGGCAGCAATGCTGTTCCTGGATCACAAGAAAGAAAGATGATTACAATTTAGTACTATGAAAACATGCAATATGTTATTATACAGTAGTCAACGTTTGAAGTGGATCATAAAAATTCATGTTTATTGTCCTAAGACATGAATGGGTATTGTTTTTGGTTTTAGGACAACTTTGAAAAGTTTTGTTCTACTTCAAATGTTGACTACTGTATATAATATAAACAGATACATAAATACTGGTGATCTAGTTTCAGTTGTGTGTGTGAGTGCTTGCTGGTTTTTGTTGTTTATGGGGACACAAATTTGTTTAATGACAAAGGTATTACAATTTGAAGGTCGCATATGAGGACACTGCCAATGTCCCCATAATTGAAAAGGCTTAGAAAAACATACTGATGGTGTATTTTTGAAAATCTAAAAATGCATAAAGTTTCCTGTAGGTTTAGGTGTAGGGTTGGTGTAGGGTAATAGCACATACAGTTTGTACAGTATAAAAACCATTACACCTATTTAGAGTCCTCATAAACCACACGTGTGTGTGTGTGTGTGGTCTTTTGTATACTTAATATAAAGATATCAAACATATTTACAATGTTTTGTTATTGATTCTTTAACAATGGGTTTGCAGATATATGCCATTTTCATTGTGTGAAAATATTATATTGTGTTATATATAGTAGAATACACTATATATTAAAACATTATTTTTATATATATATATATATATATATATATATATATATATATATATATATATATATATATATATATATATATATGTATATGTATGTGTGTGTGTGTGTGCACATTATTGAACTTTAATAAAATAAAACTTTTATCATTTATGTTATATGCATATATAACTGTGAATTACATTACAGCTTCTTATGGGATGTGTCCAATTAAATTCAACTTCATACTTAAATTCATAATTAAAGCAACAACAAAAAAAACCTGCTTAAAATGTTTATAGAAATTATAAATGCTAATATATATTTTGCATATTTTTATAACAAGTTGTTGTTATAAGCTTAACAATTATTTTGTCAAAAAGCAAAAACAAAACAATTACAAATCAGTACTATATAATTATCAACAACTAAAACATTTATCAGTGCCATCATAAAAATGATGGTTGATCTCTAAAATAATGTGATGGCATGTATTTTCCCCACACACAGCATTCCAGTTGTTAGACCTTTACACTTCATGGCTTCAAGGCTTCACAGACAGTTATACAAATCTATAATCTTGAGACAAACATAAAAGTTCATAATCGGTTCAGCCAGGCTTGTCAGCTACTTCTGGCATGAAACATTCTCGAATGCATCGTGACTTAATTAACTCCATCGATTTGAGTGACAGGTGGCCCAGAGACCCAAGTAAGCTGTCAGGAGCAGAGATGAGCTCCTCAGTGAATGGATTGGGTGGTTATTCTTGTTACCAGACTCACACTGAATTTTGTACAGATGACAGTGCAGTTTCAGAAGCTGTTGAACTGACAAAGAAAGTACAGAGTTTTGTCTTGTTACCCTGATAAATGTCCCCTGAGCTTTCAGTAGGTCCAGAGTTTATGCCAGAAGCCCTTAGGAAGCAGAGCTATTACGGTCACAGCAGGTGACTATGAAGGTTACAGTAGATTATATAGATATTCAGATATCACAGGTTACATTCATGCGCGAAAATACCATGGGATCATTAGAGGTCAACTAAGAGGATCGCTGAAAATTTTGAGTTATTCTTGTTATCAGATTCATTGTTGTGTGCTGCTGAGGTCGCACATAAATGAACAGCGATAACTGTGGTGGTAACACCGAAGCCACAGACAGATGGGTCCACGGGCAGAGCTCCAGGCCTGCCAGGCGCTGGTGTCTGGCTCGGGCTCTTGTTATGTGGCCTGGTGAGGCATGGACTTGAAGAGGATTCAAGCCTAGTTCTGCAGCTTGCCCCGGGGACTACATATGAGGGGTTTGACATGGAAAGTTAGCGTGGTAAAATGAGAGGCTCTTGGCAGTGCAGCTCAAAAGGCTAGTGTGCAGATGAAACATGGGCTATAAACCGGTCAGCCCTAGAATGGGAGGACAGAGCAGGCTCTGACAGGACAGCCAATTATCTCAAGCTATTTCTCCTCTTTCACTTCAGCATTCAAAAGCAAGACTGAAACTTTGTTATGAGAAACTGCAAAAGTTTGTTTTTTTAGATTTTACCTCTATAAAGAGATAGAAAAGCTTCCCTGCTGACTGCCTATATATGCAGCAGAACACAGTTGCCAGTCTTGTTTTTGACTTCTAAATACAGGTGCATTAAGCACGACTTGATTGTATATAAAAGTGACACCACATTCTACAACTAGAATAACTCAAAACTTGCTAGTTGTCTGCCACTCTGTCTAGTCTTATCTTATTCAGTCACTGTATAACTCTAATTCTATAATAGAGTCAACTACACCTGTAATTTCAGGTGACTAGTGATTAGTCACATTATGAGAAAAAAGTTTCTCCCCAGTACATGTTGGCCACAATTATTAGCAACCCTGAAACATTCTTATGAATAAAATATCTATGAAGCATATTCCCATTCATATTCACATATTTTAGCACACCAAGGTGACTATGAACATAAAATCGTCCAGCCCTGACTCCCTGGAGTATAAATAGGAGGGAACACAAAGGCCAAATATCCTTAATCATTTATAACAATGCGTGAAACCAAAGAATAGTTCTGATGTGCAGCAAAATAAGCAAATTGTGCTTATATTATCTAAAGAAAGTTTCCATTTCCACCATTATTCCAGGGCAATAATTGAGATGTTCCAAGCAAACCAAATCTGCCTGGTACAATATAAGCTGAGGAAGATCATTTTCTTCACATATATCATATCTTCAGTAGTGTAGAAATTAGTTGAGTCTGGGTTAGAAAAATAAATAAAAGAAAAGACAAAAAAGAAAAAAATCAATAAAATATCCCCTACTCAAAAACAACTCCAGCATACATTTTTGCCACATGAGATGAGTTTGAAGGGGATACACAGGGCTATGGTACTCCACGCCCAGAGTTAAATACTGCATACTGCTGGATCTTTAATATTGTGAGCCTGTTTTTATGCCGGAGGTCCTGGACATATCGTTCATATATTCAGCATTGTGGATTTTTTTTAAATACCAACAAATGGGAAAAAACAAAACCGGCTCTACTAGAAATCCTTTAAAAATCTGCAAAAAAAAAAAAAAAAAAAAAAAAAAAAAGTGGGCATGAACTGAAGAGGTTAGTATATCTGGAGAGATTCTGTATAGAAGAGATGTTTGTGATTTATCTTGAATGAAAGGATTTATTTCCCAACTTCTTTGCTTATATTTACCAAGGGGGCTAATAATTCTGACTCAACTGTATGTTGTCAAAGAGGAAACATAGTCCATAAGTACTAGTCAAAATCTCACTTAAACGAGGAGCTAAAAATTAACTTGAGTACAACAACGATTGCAGCGTTTGCATGTTTGCGAAAGATTTACAGTATACATACATGCATACATAAAAATCCATAAATGCACTGTCTGGTCAAATGATGCATACCTCAGCTAAGTCACGGTGGCATTTATTGCATTTATGCTTGTGCAGATGTGACTTTCAGACAGATGATGGTGCAGTTTTAAATGCTGTTGAGGTGTGTATAAAGTAAAGTAGAGAGTTTGGTCCTATAACCCTTTGGAAAGTCACCTACTCTAGCAAATCCCATGACACGCTCAGTATAACACGCAACATATGGGAATGAAGTCTTCTCACTGTGAGAGCAGATGACTTCGGAGCTTTCCAAGCGACACGTACAGTAGATCACATGCTTATTTAGATGAAGTCATGTTGAGTTATGATGACAGAATAGACAATATGTCAAAAAGCACAGGGTCATTTGAGGTCATTAGAGAGGTCCATAAAGTTGATTTAGACATAAAGTAGGACAGCACTCAAGGGGAAAAAGGGGAGGGAAAAAAAGAAAATACATTACTTCAGTGTTTCAACTTCACTGAATACCTGCATCGCAGCAAAAAAACAAAAAGCCAACTCAGCAGCCTTTCACAGCCAGGATGAGGCAAGATTATTAATAAATATTTTTACAGCATAACAATATCTGCCCTTGTAGAAAAATGTGCACTCAAGCGTTTGCTTAAAAAGACTACTAATTATCAAAAATCATAACATAGTTCATACATCTGCGTGAACATAATTTATTATTTTGCAACTATACATAGCGACTTTATTGCTAATATTGCAAATTTAGTAATTGCTGAAAAACCTCTTTTGCATATTCTAAATTAAATGTAAAGTATATTACACCAGTTGGTACACTATAGTATAACAGGCAGACGAAAAACAACAGAAAGCAGAAATACCATCACCTCCATACATCTAAATAAAAGAAATAGGAATGGAATAAACTTGAAGCGAATATTCCTGCTATGGGGTACAAAAAACTCATTTCAAGGTGGATTTTGTCATGCTGCATCACAGCGAGTGAAGGGATGCACTTGGCTGTTATTCTGTATTTGTTGTAATTCAGGCATGAAAGTGTGTGTATTCATGATAGACATATTCATTCACACCCCAGATCTGTTTTCCAGAGGGGTCGTCTGTCATAATATTAACTGCCAAAAGGTCTGTTCCACCCAGTTAACCTGCAGATGATTGACAGAAATGAGGATGATAGCTGTTCCTGCAAAATTTTAATTAAAAGGTAGAAAATAAAAAAAGAAACCACTTCAAAATGATTTGAGATGTATTCCCAGAAACATGTCCTTCTTCATCATACCAAAATGACTGAAAATGTCCAATTATATTGCAAAACATTGAGCTAATAAGTGAATCCTACATTAACAAAAAGACCACTGAGTGACAAGTAAAACATGAAACTAGCAAATGATTTGACCACCAAACGCAGTGACTGCCCAATCAGAATCAAGAGAGCATTGTAGTACGTTTTATAAAAGCAATAAAAGAAAGAAAAACAGTAATTTTAGCCATTGCAGAAAACCAATTTACCAAAATGAGGTGAAATCGCTGCAAAGTGTAACCTCTCATGACTTACTGCATTTTTAAAACGCAGAAACAGCAATTTAACGAAACATTCCAATGTTCAAGTTAAATTTATCAATAATAATAATCATAATAAAACAGCCAAGGAGCCCATGCCAAACACTAAAAAGATTATATATCCATGTATCCTACACAGAAAAGAAAAGAAAAGAAAAGGTCTGCCTGTAATATGCTTAAAAAATATCCATTATCTTAAGTTGCTTTCCACAATACACCTTGTATGGCTGTAAGCACAGTATGAGGACATATACTGCTTTGACGCCTTCAGCTCAATGAAAGTACGCACTCACGCTGCCAATACCTTGGGGCAAACTACTACCAACACTTCCAGGCATTTTTGGCTGCGCTCTTGCGTTCTCTCACTCCGCTCCTCCCATGCCCGCCCTCCCCATTTTGCAGCCCCAAACCCCAGGGAGCATTGCTTAAGGTGTTCAATTTACCACAGACAGATGGAGACTCTGTTGTTCTGATTGCATTACCATATTCCGTTCCTACTGGGGCAGTGAGTGAAAGGGGACAGGAAAAGAGACAAAAAAGAAACAGAGATAGAATGAGTAAGAACGAGAGAGATAGGGAGAAATATAGCGAAGGAGAGCAAGAGAAGGAGGGTATTCCGATATATATGCTGCCATACTACTTGCTATTTGAAATGTTGTTTGTGGTATGCATACTATCAAGTAGTGATAAAGAGTGATGAATAAAAAATGTTGGTCCACCACTAGCAGACATACTGCATATTTTCTGGAATATCTATTTAACTGAACGTAATGCATAAGTAAGTAATCCTATAGGACAGAATCCAACCTGGTCTCATAAAAATATGTACCTCTTTTTACGTACCTTACTGCACATTTCGGTGCAGTTTCAAAGAGAAAAGTCCACTAAAACACAGGTTCCCTGGCACATTTTTATTATGTATATATAGGTATGTATTGCAGTGGATTAGAATTGAACTAAAAGTTAATGCTATGTCAAAAATATGTAAAAAAATGGAAATATGCCCTACATCAAATCCAGCCCTAAACCTACCGATATTGTTAACAAAAGCAAAACTGCTATAAAAATACATTTGTTGAAGCAACGTGTAATTTCAAGTTCCTTTTACACAGTTTTGAACTTTTTGTCGAACCATTTTACACGGGATTTGAACCAGAGCTCCTCGCCTCTTAAGTACATCTCCACACTCCATGAGCTACCAAACAAATCTACCATCTAAGAAAACCCATATATATGAAGCTGGATATGTGTGATGGTAATGTTCAAAAGCATACATTTTCAAATCTCCCAGCATATTAACATTGTAGTCATAACATGCTATTGTACAATAAGTAATTGTTATAGTAATTGTGTGAAAATCATGCTTTATTAATAGAACCTCTGTACATTTGCGTGAAAAGGAATAAAAGGCAGTTTTACAGCCTCTCATTTCTTTTGGAAACTGCATTGATATGTACTTGTCTGTACATATTTTTGTGTCTCGCTAAAAAGTGCATCCAGGTACATTTATGCCATGAGTCTAGGTAGCATCACCAAGAAGTGTTGCAATACCAAGGTGGGTAGAAGTGATTTTGTTGCATACTGCATGATCAGTCAATTACTATATGAACTAATATGCAGTAAACAGGATATAGTATATACATCAAAACACTGCAATATATGAACATAACAAAGAAGAAGCACTTGGTGAAGATTATATTCTTAGCAAATACTTTGTTAGCAAAGTCACTTGCATTTAAGGACAAAAATATATTAATCTAGCGCTAATTTATTTTTTTGTTCTAAGTTTTAACAGAGGTGGATGAGATGCAGCATATTCCTATACTCCTCTCTAAGGCTTTCTCACAGTTCTCGAACACAATGAAGACTTAACCTGCTAACTTCATTTGCAATTCATATAGTTAATTTTGACAAATGATATTTGCAAAGCATGGGTTTTGTACCTATTCACTTCCCAAGTGTTTATATTTGGACATAATGTATCCATCAGAATATAAGTTTTACACTGGTATGAGCAGTGCTTGCTTTGCAAATATAAAGGGCATAGCTGCTGTATTATGTTGTGTTTGATGACTAGACTTACACGTTGGTTGTGAAGATGCCATAGATGAGATCCTGTTCTGGCAGATAGAAGGTGCTCTGTAGCTCATTGTAGTAGAATGGGATCTCTCCCGACCGTGAGCAGTTGAGTCGGGCCTTTGTGAAGGTGGTCCACGTGTCTTCCAGCAAGAAGCGGCCTCCTATGTCGTTCTTACACACCCGTGCCACCCGAGAGTACACCGTCTTACCGCAGTCGTGTTCCACTGCGTTTTCCCTCAAGAAGAAGAAGGTGAAAAGACCCACGTCGTAAGCCGAGATGAAGTGAGGCTCTGAAGGAGGAGGAAAAAAAGCGTGGCTAAACACCTTACAGGCGCAACAAGCATTTCAAATGGGTACATCTATAGCAGTACTCTAAGTAATGCAGCATAAAGTGGTTTAAACGCCAAAACAACTACTTTACTTCCATAGAAAACTGGCCTGAATCCCTGTTCCACTCTTTCTTAATATCCGCTTACGCTTGCCTAGGACGGGAGCTGAAAAAAGGTGTGCATGTGACATGTGGAAATACTGAATACGAAAAGCTGTCCCGTTGGTCCAGGTGGCACTGGTCTGGATTGCATTAGTCAGAGTTAATATTGCACACTCTGAATAATGTCTTACCCCCAAGGCCTGTTTATTCCCCAGCCCATCCAGTAATGCATGCCACAGATATTCACCTGTAAATAGGCATGACTATAATCACTGCTGGGGCCATCGCAGCAGTTTACGAGAATGAGATTACTGTTACGCCGTGAAGCCCAGGAGAGGCATCAATAGCCATAACTGCTTTTGATTCAATTTTAAACACAATAAATACCAAATCTCAGTGGAACAGCCCAGAGAAGTCTTTGCATATGATACTGCTCTGTCGGCAAAAGCTGACTGCAACAGAATTACATGATAAAGATGGGAGTGGAACTTTGTGCACTGTACCATGTGTAGGTCCAAAATCACAATAAGATAACATCAGCATAGCCCGTATGATTTTGTGCTATATTTAGCGTTCCATCTAAAACCACAGAATAGCTTTTGAGTGAGAAACAGGCAGAACAGTACTCGTTATTAACTGAAAAAAACTGTGTTATACTGTATGTGTATAAATTTATATATATTTAAAATATTTGAGTTATTATTAAAAGTACCAAGGCATTAGTTTTTTTTTTTTTTTTTTTTTTTTTACCATATCATAGTAAAGACAGGGTTTAGTCATACTGGGGTCAACAAATGTTTAAAGCAGTAAAATTTACATTAAATTAAATATTTTATTTATTCATATCAAAGACAGCAAAACACGTTTACAGTAGTAATAATGAAATAAAATAAAATTAATTTTCATTCAGTTTAATTTGGGAATTCAAATTAAAGCGACAGCAAAGATTTAATTAATTATTTAGAATAAATGCTGTCTATTTGAATTTTCTATTCATCAAAGAATCCTTAAAAATTATCACAGTTTATCACAATATTAAGGAGCACAACTATTTCAAACATTGATAGTATAACATTACATTTTTACTGACCCCAAACTTTTAAAAGTTTATAATACTACGGTTTTAACATTCAATCCCATCTCTATATCTTTAAATGTGAATAAATACTCCCAATGAATTTTCATTAATAAAATAACAGGAAAATATACTACTATATACAAATTTATCAAACAGTACAATACAGAAGGTATATGCCAATGCTTCACTGTACCATGGTACATTTTGTAAGCAGTGAACCTTAAAAAAAGACTAGTTCTCTCTCCTGATGCATTAACAGATGATTGCTGTGAACAAACAATTATTCTGCTTTCAGTTTAAAAGAGACATCATAACTACACTTCCACACAGATGAAGCAAGTGGTCAGAGAGGCACAGTGAATACCAATACCAATCCATTAAACACTAGAACAATTACTTCTCAGTGACTGCAGGAATTCATCAGGTCTTTTGCTAAGCTGAAATGGGCAGAGTGTGAGGGTGCTGATTTGTGAGGGACTGAACATGACAAACGGTATTTTCCTTCTTCCATGCTGAACGTAAATACTGCCTCATTTTCACACCGCCACTCCATCAGGGGTCCCTGTATGTGTGTGTGTTTATCTGCGAGCCGCAGCCAGGGAAAAACACTAAGCTGGGAAGTGAATTACGAGTCCCAATAAGCACCGGAGGAGAGAGGCATGTGCTAATAGCCAAGCTGCAGGCGATGATGATATTTCTAGTTGAATCAGAGCTGTGCTAAAACAATATCACATCTCACTTCGGGTACGACCCCACATGGGCTCAGTGTAAAAAAAAAATAAAAAAAACATTCAGTCAGCACCTGGCCCGAATGGTATAATAACAGTCCGGTTGGATTCGATTGTAGACCCTTGAGGTTCATGCCGTTCTTCACTGACCCCCAGTTGAGAAATACGTTTTTAATTCACACTTCATCTCTATCGAGTCCACATCCCGCAAACAAACGACTGAAAAAGGTTAGCAGTTTTACTTTGGCTAAACTGGAATAAGCTATTTTCAAAGAGAAATGGCGTTCATGTGTGCAACTGTAAGCAAACCACTCGATTAAGTTGATACCCATCTGAGAAGAAATGTTATTCCCTTTGTGCAACTATTAGCAAATTACTTGATGATAGCCAAGCTATTTTAGCTACAAATAGAGCTTTTTTCATAATTCAACTTTTACTTTGGCTAAACTGGAAAAAAGCATTTTTTAAGAGAAATTATTAATTCGTGCAACAATTAGCAAACTAGCAAAATAATGTTTCTACCCATTGGCCAAAAGTTTTCTTTAGCTACCTCAAAATTTATGTTTCACTTTCTTTGTTTTACTTTGGATAAAACAAAGGTATATTTGACAAGAAATGTTATTCAGTTGTGCAACTATTAGCGAACCACTTGATGATGTTACTAGCCAAATAGATACTTTAGCTAAAAATAGAGCTTTTTTTGCTAACTCAAAATTCATTTTTTACTTTGTCTAAACTGAAAAAAGTAATATTTGAAGAGAAATTTTGTACGTGCAACTGTTAGCAAACCACTCCATTATGTTGCTATCCATTAGCCAAAAAGCTACTTTAGCTACGAATAGAGCTTATTCACAGTGGATAAGGGTAATTTTTCATGTTGAATATTCTCTTTAACTTTGAATTATGTCTTATTATGGAAGTAAAACAGAAATTCTGATTAAGCGGTCTTGTGCTGATTTGATTTAAAAATGGTTACAATATGTGTTACTGCAGGTCAACGTATAAGCTTCAATAGTCCACTTTCCACTTTTTGTCTTTCTCTCTCCTCAAGTGTGAACCTACAGTGGAACTACAAGCTGACTGGGTGACGTGAAGCGTTGCAGCTGCAATTTCACCCTCTCTCGGTCATGAGGAATAATTACACTGCTGGATGCCTGAACGTTCATCTCCTCCGCCCAATCCTAACTCTCCAAGCCTTGTCTATGTCCTTCTCCTTTCACCTCAACTACCCTCTGACATCTCCTCGGTGGAGCCTCACTGTATGACTTACAGCTCTGGCATCAGAACTTTCTGCTTATTCCATTTTGACTGACGTTGGATGAATTTTCTATGGGAAAAGGCACAGTGTCAGCAGCTGAGAGATTATTGACACCTTTTGACTTTGTGCAGGAAGTGTGCTGAGTTTCGTTTGTCTCTATCTTTGACTGGTTCCTCCCTTGACAGGTCGGGCTGCTCTGAAAAACTGCCTTTGACTCAAAAGATACAATTGTGATGGTAGCTTTCTTTTTCTCACTTTTTGCTAGGTATCATATAGGAACTTGTTGTATTGTATGCATTTACAATGAGTCAGAGCAAACATGGTACAAACATGGTTATTTTAGTCACTAAAACCCCAAAAAAACCCATTTAGTTCTTTAACTGAACTATTTATTTTAGTTAATATAGATCTAGAAAAAAATAAACACTTTTTTTATAGTATATCAATTATGCTAAAATAACTTAAGAAAACAGCACCTGCAGAATAAATTTGGTTTGTATCTTTTATATGCTATTATAGTATTTTAAATTAGCTTTTAGATTTGTTTTTATTTTTGCTAATTAAGTAATTTAGTAATTTTGCTGTGTTTTTGTAATTTTATAGTTTTATATATCTATAAAGTGTTCTTTTTATTTATTTATTTATTTATTTATTTTCCTACTTCAAGTTAACCAAAAAAAAGACAAATCATGCCTTGGCAAGAGACAAAATTTATTTTTCCATATGTTTTATTTCAGTTAATGTCATTTTTTATGGTTTAAGTTAAGTTAAGTTAAAATTAGTTTTAACCCTGCTCAGATCTTTCTCCTGTTTTATAAGAAATGTCTGAATCAAACAGAATTGTTTTGATCAGAGACTGTCAAATGTTTAAGATCTATACTGAAATGAGGACATTATTGTTTTATTAAACCATCACCCCAACTGAAAAAAAAGGATGAGACTTAAGTAAAATAACGCAGTTTGATTTCCATTTAATTTTGTTGTCTAGGGGAAAAAAATACTTTTCTTTCCTTTTGGGAGTGCTATTAGCATACACAAAATTAAATAAAGTCTCATCAACAATTTTCTTTTCCAGAGAAACATTTAGCAATTTGGCTGCATATTAGTAGGACAAAAAAGCAAGGACATCAAGAGAAATGTTCAGATGATCCCTAGAATATCAGACATGAGATGATGAGATTAATGTACCATTAAGCCATTTGGAGTTATACTGGGCGGTCCGCAGAGGCGGCATTCCTCCTAGGCTGCGGTAGATAACAGGGTCCCGGCCGGAGAAATCGATGACCGTGGCAGCATACAGCTCTCCGCTTTCGGTCACTACAGCCGTCGAATTATGACGGGGGTCATAGGGGCAGCGGGCCACTCCGTTCACCCTCTCCAACACTCTGCTCATGTTCCCTGCCTGAGAGGAGGATAGGGTATGGATTACACACACACACTCCAGTTTAGGCAGCTCATTTAACCTATCTGGTCTCATGGCATAAACGTTCCTTGGTGCACTTTTTAGCGAGACACAAAATACGTACCAATAAGTACATATTACTGCAGTTTCCCAAATAAAAGAAAACTGGTGGAAGTTTTCTGTTAATAAACCAAAATTTGTCTTGGAAACTGCAGCGGAAACATGCAGTAAGGCATGTAAAAACGTGTTGCACAAAAAGTGCACACAGGTACCTATTTTTAAGAGACCAGGTTGGATTTAACTGATCGATGCTTACCTCTCTGGTGATACAAAGGGGCTGGAAGGCATTGGTACCGCAGGTGATCACCTCTGTCTTGTTGACAAGCAACACCCGGATGTAGTTTTGACACTCCACCTGCATGAGAAGATGCAGATGACAATAGTAGTGACATGTTTAAAATACTATGGTACTGTATATAATTTAAAATATGTAATTAAAAATGTACGTAAATAACAGTATGCTATTCTCTGACAGAAATTCACTGTGTTCCATGTTTAAATTTGCTAATGTATTCTTTGAAATTAACTTTTTACAGCCCCATTGAATAATATTGGGTGAGAAAGATGTCAAGAAATAGAAAGTTTCAGCAGACATTGCTTTATGCATCATAGTGGAAATAGAAACTTAAACTGCATCAAAAAATCTCTTTTTTTATCTTTAATAGGATAAATATATACACATTCAAAAGAGTTTTGAAAAGACATTTCTCATGCTCACCCAAGCTGCATTTTTCATTTAAACCAAAAATGACTAGATTATGAAATATCAAGAAAATACAGTAATATAAAAATATTATTGCCATTTAAAATAGTTTTATATTTTATTTGTAAACAATTATAAAGCAGTTTTTTCTGCCTCCAGATATCATTCAAATATGCTTTTTTTGCTTTCTCAAGAAACACTTCATATTAATTCATATTCATATGAAATATGATATTGTATTCGTGTTGAAAATATCCGTCCTGCTTAATGTTTTTGAACATTGAACCATTTTCATAATTTTTTTGATAAAGAGAGTTTATCTATATAAGTATTTTTATTGTCACCTTTTATCAATTTAATGTGTCCTTGCAGAATAAAATTATTACTTTACATTAATTATTAATTTATTAACATGAACACATACACATTTTCCTGTGAGAGCATTTACGCTTCACCAAAGAGTGAGATTACCTCAGCTTTTATTTTCTTACTACTACACACCAAAATAATCCCATCTAACACTGGATCAGCGAGTCACAGCATCAACCTTTTTGTGCAGCTGACTGTAAAAGTAACAACATTTCAAAAAGAATGGGATGTGATAAGCACCCTAACACCACTGAGGTATAAAGCCACGTGCCTTAAATTAACAGCTAAGGGAAAAGACTGTGATTTGTACTGTCTATTCAAGACTGCCACAACGTTAGCAAATGTACATCATTTACTGAAAAAGTGAGCAGCAGATCACTAATGTTCTTAAAGGAACACTCCACTTTTTTGGAAATAGCCTCAGTTTCCAACTCCCAGTTTTTGAATCTACTCAGCCGATCTTCTGGTCTGGCGATAACACTTTTAGTATAGCTTAGCATAGATCATTAAATCCGCTGCATGATATCATTGCACCTACTTCCTTGGTTATTACGCCGCTGACCTTAGTACACAAGAGTCAAGCTTTAAATAGAAAAAATACTGAAACTCTTCGGCCATTTTTGAATGTGATGCTACTGGTCTAATTAGATTTAATGATCTATGCTAAGCTATGCTAAAAGTGTTATCGCCAGACCAGGGTATCGGCTGAACAGATCCAATAATGGTAAAACTCAACTTATTAACTCTGGTGGAGTTGGAGAATGAGCCTATTACCAAAAAAAGTGGAGTGTTCCTTTAATACCAATAACATGTTACATAGGGGAAAAAGTCAAACTAGGTGTTAGTGTTGGTTAAAAACCCGTCTTTAGATCCATTCTAAAGAGCTGCTTTTCCTGCCAATGCTTTAATGTGCTGGTGGATTTTTCATTTTGCCTTTCACATTCAGCGAATGATACGCTCAAGAAAGAAAATACTGACCTCTGGGCTTTAAAATACTGAATACGTAAGCTCAACATATTGCCCTCCCACAAATCTCAACAATACCCGACCCCTCTGGCCAATGGGCTGTCAGCATTTTAAAAGAAATGTGCCTATTCAACAGAGAACCTGGGGGTTTAAAGTTACCTCCGTCTTCCCTTTGCTTTGACAGGACCTCCTGGTGTCTTCGTCTGGGCCCCATTCCGTTGCCTAGGAAACCAAAATAAACCCCGAAAAAGTGACTTGCCGTGATTCGCAGTTGCCCGGCAGCTGTTTGCAATAAAGCAGGAGCCAGGTTACGCAATTGTTGATGATAATATTGCATTTAGCCAGATGCATCAAAAGACATTAACCTTATTGTGGTGTTTATTGTGTAAACAGCATGATAAGTGGGCCAGCGGCTTAAAAGGGTGAGGTAACTAGACAGTTGGAAGACCAGATGCAATTTGCATGTAAATACCATCCCCTAGTCTCATTCAAGCACAGAGACCTCGTCGTCTTTCTCTCTCTTCCAGCGCAAGCCACCCCATTTTCCTCTGCCCAATTATGCCCCCTTAGAGCTCCATGTCCAGCCAACAATAATAGAGGCAGCACTTAAAAACTGCAATCCTGCTGCCTTAAGGTTGGCATGTGCACAATCACGCGGACCTTTCACAAATTATTCAGATAAAAGCACAAAGCCGCCACCTTTGTCTCTCAGCTTGAGGTCCCATTGGTTTCAGATCTCGAATGAAACACTAAATATACTCCATTTGTTTGTATGGCCCACTAAGGTTCAAAGGAAATATTAGGAACATAAGAAACCGCTCAATGTGGAAAAGCAGATAAAGCTGATGGTAATTGGTTTAGTGTATTAATAGCGCAATTTCCTCTTACATGACCTGCCATGCTTTGGCTCAAGTGAGCTCTTACGGATGGGACTAAATCATCATAATTATTCTCAACATTTGAATCAGGAGGAATATTATATGGCAAACTTCATGGGATAAATTCATGAACGAGCTTTAGACAAAAACTTGGTGTGCTTAAGGGAAATTTGTGAAATTCTCGGTGCATTTTCCCACATGCCAGTTTAAAAACAGCAAATGTTGCACATAATGTTGATTTGGATCATGTAGACTGGATAAATAAAATACCCCTATTGAGTAATAATGTAGAATGTAGAGTAGTAATGAAAACATCCGGCCAAGTTTTAAATCTGAAAGTGCACCGTGTACAAAGTTATTTTCTCTCAAAAGAAAGAACCGACTCTGAATCATTGAAACAAATCATTTTTAAAATGAAACTCAAGACGTTTCATGTTGTCATAAACATGAAAAATGTAAGAACAATTTGGAAAATCGATTAACTATCAAACCCAAAGTGAAATAACATTCGTCACACTGAATGAAAAGTACATTTTGATAGGTGGCGCAATGCACCTTTCAGAATATATCTTATTGGTCGGTAAGTGGACAAAGAAAAATACATCAATCAACAAGATGAAAATTCAAAAAGACTTTGTCTTACGCCACAGCTCTCAAATGTCGCTTGTATTTTTAAATAGGATAAACACAAGAGCATTTAGTCATCATTGACATTGACATATCTTGATGCAACGTGAATAAGATTTAAGGCCAATATTTTTTTCATCATATTAGGAGCTCACCAGCAATCATCTGGTAAAAAAAGAATTGTTGCATCAAAACTCTTCAAACTGCAAGTCGTAAATAAGTCGTAAGGGCTTGAAAGGAGAATGAGGATGAAGAATTTTTCCATTTTTGGGTGATTTGTACAATTAAAATGAGTTAAAAAGACTGCTTTAAATGAAATCACGGCAGGCCTTTGGAGTCACATTTGAGAGTCATTGAACAAATAAGGTCAAAATAATTGCATAATATAAGAAAATGTCCGTTTTTTTGACCTTTCATTAATGTCAACTTGTTATTTGGGACTCCCAAAAACAAAATATCAACCTTTCATAAATCATAATAGGGGCACTTTAATATTGCAAAACTGCCTGAATTTTATTGGTGGCATCATGTATAGATTTAGCTACCTCCTCCTTGACAGTCAAAGCAGTTAACAACACCAAAGCTGTCAGGTACAACAATGCCACAAAGATCTGGTGCTCTTTTGTTTGTGTTTGCATTCATGCGTGTTTCAGGACTGAGACATGTTTGTGATGGATGCCTAAGCGGTGAGTCATCGTTCAGGTCATTAACATCTTGTCTGTGAGCCCCTGTTTTCTGGAAGAATTCGTCAGCTTAACCCTGACCTTAGCCACGGCAGTCCCTCTCTTCACACCACACTGGAACAATGCCAGTGCTCCAATGCTATTCCCAAAGAGCATTCTGAAGAGGCAGGCTGTGAAAAGCACACTGTATGCCATGTTTGGCGAGGGATTGAATGTGAAGTTGGAAACCCTGCCACCGATGGGGGGCCAGAATCCACCAGGCTGGGGTGGATGGTGATGGGAGAGCTTTTCACTGGTGGGAGGTTTGAATCTTTGAATGATAAATTACTTTTGACAAGCGTTATGCCAAAGAAGATGAGGTAATATATAGATTAAAAGCATGCAGAGGTAATGACGCAGCTGTTTGTTCATTAAGCCCTGGTTTTTCAACCTTTTTTGTGGTATACTCTCATAACCTCTTCAGTATGGTTCAAGTACCCTGTCATAAACACCAACAAGAAATGTGGTCTTACATACACAGGATTTAATTTAGCTTTAAAAAGAATAAAATAAAATACAAAGTAAAATAAAGCAAAAAATGTATGGTTATTATTAGAATTGTTATTATTATTGTAATGTAATGTAATAATAATAATACATTTGAATTATTTACATTATTAATGATACTACTATATTTTTTACTAATCACTAATATTTCTTATACTACACTTTTATTAATAAAATAAACAATAAATATAAACATTTTTAGACGAGAAAATTTAAAAGAATTTCTTTTTCAATAATTTCAATAAATTTTGCAAATAATTTTAAAAGTCTTGGCTGTCAAAGTAATATTAATTTATTACTAAATAAAATGTTATTGTCATTTAATATAATAATAATAATAATAATAATAATAATAATAATAATTAATTAATTTTTTAAGCTAAAAACAATACTGTTTTTGAAAAATAAAGTAGCTTCCCCTTGAACTGGAGCAGTTTAAGAAAAAAATAGAGACATATGCTAAGAAAGATAAACGACAGTTTCACATCCCTACAATGCTTGAATAACAAATGATGCACCATAAAGCAGTCCAAAATGCACTTTTTTTCCATTCGCAATTGCTGTAAAACTCCCTAAAGGGTATAAAAGATGTTGGAATCACAGATGAGCATCCGTTTCGCCTACAAAGCTGTCAAAGAGAAATCACAGTGAGGCATGTGTGCTGAGACTGTGCAGCCTAATGTGGCTCTGCAATTGGATCTCGCTGGTCTAATGAGGCCACCGCACCGTGTATGTGCACTAGCTCAGAAATCACACTCGGCACCACTATTTGTGGCATAATTACTCAAACTTCATCTGTTCTAATAACGGTGGCGGCACCAAGCCCCCTGCCCCTGGCATCCTCATGAAATAGTATCATGAATTTTTCATGGAGGGATAAAATAGTTGGGATTTATTTATACATAAATTAGTGAGGCACAGAAACAACGGCGGGCTAGAAAATGCTTTCCATTCACATCAAGTATTGAGAAAATGCTAATATGAGCACAAGATAGGGCAGAATGGTGGAGCATTACGCAGTTTGCAAGCTGTGTGCTTTCGTTGATAAGGCTATTGTCTCGCTGGCACATTACAAGTATTATAACTGAAAAGCATATCATGGGACACTGCACCTGTCCTCAAGCCACCTTCAAGCACTTGTTACTTGTCATTAAGAACACCATTTTTCTTCTCACAATATGTTGACAAATTAATGTTTTAAAAAGTAAAACATTCATATAATGTATCTCAATCATACAAGGTCATAAAACTGCATGCATAATATAAACTTTTTATTCAATTAATTATATAGTATAAATAATTTAAACATACACATCACAAGGGATCATTTTAAACCAAGCACATATTAAACCAAAAGAAAAAAAATCGAATACAGGTTTGGCTCAACTTTCCAGGGTAAAGCATAGGCCTCTGGACAATGATAGCACTTTTAAATTTCATGTAAACTTTGTATATACATTTTCTTAGATAGTAGATAGTGTTGTATATATAATCCTTGCCTTCTGTTTTCCAACAACAGTCTCATATAGGAAGCTAAAATACCAGCTAAAGTATCTGCAAATAAAATAAAATAAAATATAAAGCCATCACATCGCTTTGTCAAAAGTACTTTTACGCATAATTTCCTAGGATATGTCTATATCAATTTTTTGTTTAAATAGGTCACATTATTGTTTTTAATAGTGCTGTCAAACAATTAATCACGATTAATCAATGTACCTCTGACTTGATATATTTTTATCTACCTCACAATTTAAGAAAAAAATTATAAATATCCTTTTTTTTACAGTTTCACTTCTTCTGTAAATTCATTTTAAAAAATGGTTAGATATTTTATCAGAAAACAAGTCAAAAATACAATGACTGATACTTGAAGTACAGACCATAAGTTTGAACGAACACTCCCTTCCCTCCAAAACTTGACTGTTTTGGGATGAAAATGTCATTTGCATACTCATTAAGGAGGCCCCTGATTAAAGCGTGATGGCTCCGCCCCCATCCAGCCAGCTGGAGCAGCGTGGCTATCCGTCTCATTGGCGTATCTTCAAGGTCCGTGTGCTTCAATAGGCAAGCCGAGGCACCGCCCTGTTTTGTCCTTTAACAGAGTGCCCTATTGAAGCGGCCCCATCCCCATTTACCGCCGCCCTCAAAGATGTGACATGACTCTCAATACCTCCGCCTCATTGTCTAAGAACGCTGAACCTTACACAAGAGGGCGCAGATATGCTCTCTAGCATCTCCTCCTTCCCCCACGACATTCCCTGAGCCTTCTCTCTCTCACTTCACATTCCAGCACCATATTCAGCATCAGAAAAATAGAGGCAGTGTAGCATGGCGGTGAGCACCCCGCTCTGTAGGCCTGAATAAGGGTACTGCCTGGTTTTGTCTAGAGACGTGTGTGCCCTGGACATGCAAATAGTGAGCCCTTTGAAGGTTCACAGCTGTGCCGTCTGAACGCATTTACTTGGGGCTGAAGAACAGGATGAGAAATGAAGCAACAGGTCAGTGTCTAATGCACAGCTATAACAACGCAGTCACTCTACAACACCGGGATAAAAGCATCATCGCATGCACCGTAAAGGCGTATGTGTAGACGTGAGTGATGGTTTTAATTTAACAGGGCCATTTTGAGTGAACCCAACTGCCTCAGCAAGTTACAAAAACTCCTAAGCAAAAGAGCAATGATTTGAGAGGCTGAGGCACACCGATGCCACAGTGCTTTTCTCATCCTTTAAAGCATAAATCACGAAAAAGTTTGTTCAGTTTATTCTCCAAGTAAGAAAAGAAAAAAGTTTATTCATCTTACATACTCTAAAGAAGTCGTATTACCTCTAAGCTATTTTTTTGTTGTTGTTATTGTAGTTTTTATTTTACATTTTTATACCTTTAAATGTTTAATTTTACTGGAAAGCAAAACAAAAAAAAAATATGTGATGTGATTACAATGTTTGTGTTCAGGAGAAAGCGCATGCATGCTTTGTAGTACTCTTCAGAAGACTCTGAGGGAAAAATTGTTAAATAAATTGTTATTTTTGTTGTTTTTTGCACACAGAAAGTATTTACAAAATTTTTTTTTTTGGTTTAATTTTCTAATTAATGTTTTATCTTTAAATTAAAAATAATAAATAAATAAATATACATAATAAATAACATCAATTTGCTTTAGCAAAGTACTTAGTACTAAAATGGGAAATATTCATTTGTTAAAAATATTAATAGAGAACAACAACAAGTGTTATAATATTTGTTTTTAAAAATTGTAAACCGTATTATATGAGCATCTATTTTAAAATGTTTAGACATTTTACCAAGTCAATAATACTGATTAATGTAAAAAATGTCAGATTATTATTTTAATTTTATTATATTATTTTATTTGTTTTTGCAGTTGACAAATATATCTTTAAAATGTACCAATAATAACACATTTTCTACTTTTTATGCAAAGGCAAACTGACAGATCTTTTGTGATGAAACATTTTTGCCAGTAATTTTGTTAACAAGACTAGCAATAAATTAAATTGCCTGCTGCAAGTCAAGTGAAATAATTTTTTCACATTTTTTTCTTTAAAAAGGCATTTCCCGTTGGGTTTCATTGTCTTCTTCCATTGTTATCTGTCACAAATTAGCCCTCCATTGGCAAAGACTGCATCAATAATTTAATCTGGGCAAATTGCAGAGGGAAATTAATCATGAGTGGGTAGGATGAAATCAGCCCAGATTCATCAAACTCGGAGGTCAGAGAGTTGAAATTTGCACCTTGGGCTTAACGCTGAGTGATCATACCAAAAGAAGACGCTTAGCGTTGCTCTTCCTCATTTTGATCTCAAGTCTAAAGCATCCTTTTCCTAAGGCCTCAGCCATCCCACGAGAGCTAGAATATGAAAAATGTAGCACGCCGCATAGCTGCTGCCGTGATCCTGCGAGCCTCTGTCAGATCATTAGAATAAATGAGAGCAGCAGCCACCATTGTGCTCATGCATTTCCATCTGTTGAGCCGGATGCTGTTTCATAATCACCGCAGAGTATTTGTGAACACTGAACATATTTCTCTAACCAAAACAACACCAGAGCAGAATCTAAACAGCTCTTGTTCCCAGCTGCTATTTGCTCACGTCGGGTACTTCCTGTTTTATTGGTTACAGCTGAAGGGGGCAGTCACCTCTTGACCACAGGGGTCGCCGGCCAAAGCAGCTGTAACAATGTCTACTGAACGCATTCGGCACACAGAGCTCTCACGCCATTGTCTGTTGACAGAAAGCAGAGACCTCTGTCTTGTCAATGCAGAGGCTGACATCTCGGATGTTTGAATTTTGGATATAGACTGAGCAGTGTACCCTTCAGAGCAAATGTGTGGGAATTCTGTGAAGTATTTTTGACCTCTGTTTCAGGCTATTGCACAAACACAGAGAGGATGGGAAAGATGGGGAGAATTTATGATCTTTCGTATGTCTTGCCCAATGGAGTCCAGTGCTGTTTTGGTCATTGTATAGACGTAAAAAATAAATAAACTGATGTCGGTTGGCTTCATCATTTGGAAAAAAAACATCTAATGTGGTTCTTCATGGCGCTTTGTGCTCTGAAATGGGTCAGGACCTTTGAAAGATTCCTGATTCTTTACACAGCCTTTACAAACATTGTGAAATAGCAATAGAAAATGATTACTTTGAGGAAATTCTTAAGGTGGTACACTGTAGAGCAGCACAATGAAAGGTTAATCTTAAATGCTCTTATCTTGGTCATGCGAAATGCTCTGAAATTACATCAGAAGGAAGGCTGTGACAGCCGTGCTAATCTCTGTTTATGTTTACCTGTATTGCTTTTCATTTATTTATTCTACGCTAAGCACTGATTTGTTACCAAAATCCCTCATATATTTTCAGGCTAAATGAAAGATGTCCAATTGCATGCAGATCATTCGCCAAAACTGTCTGCTATGACACTTTAGACAATTTTAGAAAAGAAATAATAAAGTCACAGAAAGATTTTTAATTTTCTTCAATAAATCCTTATACTCACCAAAGTTGCCTTCATTTGATCAAATATGCAATAAATGTACAATATCTTTATTCCTGTAAATATAAAGCTAAATCCAAAATTATCAGTCATTCTAATATTCTTATTTTGGGATCAAGTAATAATTTTAAACTGTATTAAACAGTTGTTCTTCTTAATATGGAAACTGAGTGTATGTGTACTGTGTATATTTATTATGTATATATATATATATATATATATATATATATATATATATATATATATATATATATATATATATATATATATATATATATATATAGAATTATGCACAGCACACATATATTATGCAAACAAAAACTTTTATTTTGGATGTGAATAATCATGATTAATCCTTTGATCCATTAATTTTGTCTTTATAAAAGTCTTTACTGTCAATTTTCATCCCTTTTTAATTCATTTAATAAAACAAGAGAGCCCATGCTTTTGGAGGACATTGTAACTAGCTTCTAACACATGAAAAATGACAACTTAAAAACTAGCTGCTAGTCATCCTAATACAACTGTGTCAGATATAAAAAAAGCAAACCATCAAGCACATCCACACAATTCACTTGGGCCCATGCATGAACTTGAACCCCAAAACTATGAACCGAATCAGACTGAGCAGTGTCTGGATTCCTCTGTGGCATTAAATTCTTATCCTTTATTGTACTTTATGTACTTGCGTGACATAAAAACGAAAATCAACAAAGACAGAAGGGGAGTTGTGACAGAGATTCCACTGAGAGATGGAGGGAGGATGTCGTTATGAGTATTTGTGGCATGCAAGCAAGTCCACTGGATAAAGACGGATGATGCAGACTTGAGATAGACTCCACAAACTAACTTATCCATGAACCATTTGTTTACATTCCAGTTCTGTCGAACTGAGGGCTTTATCTCATTCCTGACTCCTCAGCAAAGAAAACGCTCCTCTCCCATAGCTCTTCATTGCCGTACATAACATCACATCACTCTTTAGTGACCCTGAGGTCAAGCTTCTGGTCTGGTTCCATCTCCAGAGGTTCTGAGCGTCTTATGTGGCAGATCTAAACTTTCATTCTAAGACCCTTCACTATACCAGGCAAAATGTTTAGACAAACCAAATGTGTTCTTTATTTTTACTATTTCCTTTATGTTAAGGAAACAGTAAAGACTATAACATTACACAAATGCAAGTATAGGAATTATGCATAGCTATAAATGATTATGTTTTATAGTTTGGTCAAAGTAGCTTAACCTACTTTATAGGGTGCATTCTGGAGAATCTGCAAGAAAATTATGCCTTGCTTCACAAAATACAATGTACATAAATCCAATTTATATTTGTCTACAAAACATATCAAGAATATGCCTTCAGATCAAAGATCATTATAAACTCATTCAAGTATGTACAAACTTCTGTCTGGTAGCGTGAAACCTGAGAAAATCATGCTCTAATATATTTGTCGAACTACAGCGACATCTTTGCGAATGGAGAAATTATTCCAGCTCATTTTGCAAAAAGCATTTAGATGATGGCTGAACTTTTGTTTTTCGGAACAGCATGGTGCACGAACATCTATTTTCACATTAGATACAGCCATAATGTAAATTAATAGCCATGAGCACATAAATAGAATAATGCAGGCTCTGAGAATGAACTGTCATTATCTTATTTCTCCTGAGCAATTGCATTAGTCAGATACGACAGATTCAATAACGTTTATGGAGTCTGTGACTGGCTATATGCTACCGCCTGAATTGTGCGAGAGGAAGTTCATCCCACATTGTAAACCGATCTGTCCAAATCTGGTCCATTTGCGCAAATGCCTACCAAAGGGACGGGATCAAGAGCCGAGAAGGAAAGAGAAGCTGACAGAAGCTGTGTTCTGAGTTTCCTCTCTATCGCTCATGTAATAGAACCTACTTACAGCGTGAAGGAGTCTTAGGGACGCACGGAAGGAGCGCAGTATGTGGGTGGGTCTAGATCTCAGTACCTTGAGCTCCCCCATTGTGCCAACATAGTGACGCCAACATCATCAGATGTTTCTGATCCCATGAGACGGCTGGTCCCCTGCGAGGCGGAAGCAGCGGAATCCTGCCGCCTCATGTATCCGTTCAGATCTTGGGAACCAGCAGCAGCAGCACAGTGTGCACAGACAGCATGCAGGATCTCAGGATAGACAGGTTTGGGATCCTGAGAAAAGTCTAATGCTTTGACAATAGCGGTAGTTACAAAATATGGTGTGGATAAATGTGCTTCATTTATAAATCATTTCTGTGCACCCTGGGTTGATTTATAAAGCAGTTGTCGAAAATGAAATTGCTTTGTGTTCAGAGTGTCTAGTTTCAATACCAGTCAAATGGTTTCTGAACTAAACTTTCAGAACGGAAATGTAAGTAAGAGTTTTAAAGAAATATTTTAATATTACGGACTGTACGGTCCAGACATATCTGTAGAAAATGAAATAAAATGTCAAATATTATAAACTATTATATAAAGAACACCCAATAATAACAATATTTGTATCATTTTATTTACATACATACTACAGACAAAATGTTGTTATTAGATTGTTACTTCTGTTGTTGTCTTTATGTTTTTAAAAGAAAAATTATCAACTAAAATGTAAATATACATTACAATTGTGAAATATTATTACAATACCAGTTTTAGCATTAATAATAATAAATATTTCTTAAGCACCGGATACTACAATGATTTCTGTGACACTGTGTAGTGCTGAAAATGTGCTTTTGTCATCACAGGAATAAATACTATATATGTCAATAATATTAAATTGTAATAATAACAGAATACTGTTTTTATATTTGATCAAATAAATGCATAAACAAATCATGAGCATAAAGTATAAAAGACAATGTAAATTATCATTACACATTTTTAAATGGTGGGGTTTTTTTCTCTTTTAACTTATGCATATCTACGTGCAGTATGTATATATGTTTTATATTCATGCATTTCTACATAAATAAATGAAATTCTTATGCATGCATAATTCCAACAGCTACAGTAATTTCTTTTCAAGTATTTAAAAATCACATAAGAAAGAAAACTTTAGTTACATTCTAGTGTAGTGTACATTATACCAGGCCGTCGCAAATTTCCCTTATTCATAGTTTCACGGAAATGAGGACAGCAGGTGCGTACCCATGGGTCAGCGAAGTGAATAATTCAAGTGGTAAGAATCAGCTTTTTTCACCCCATCCGAGCCTGGGTAAAGTTGAAAAGGCTCGTCTGAGCTGTTGCTCTCCCCTGCCAACGGCTGCATGTTTGGCACCAAGACATACATTTCTGAGATGAGCTGGCTTTCTGTCAGCCCCATTACACTCCTGGCAGAAAGATGCAGGATAGCTCTAATGGTGTGGGGGAGAAGGACAAAAGGAGACTGAGAGAGGTGGCATGCAGGTGGAAGTGTGGACAAAAGTACAGCGAGCAGGATGAAAAGATGAAGAATGTGTGAATATGATAGGAACGAATGAATAAAAGAGGATACTACACAGACATCAATGTGCTCTGTGACAATGGCTTATTCTAAGAATAAAATGAAAGCATATAATAGAATCTCTGGCTACAAGATGTGATGTATAGGTGCTGAAATTCTAACAAAAAGTTTAATGGCTGCATCTGCCAAAATGCTAATTAGTTACTGCAGTTTTTGTTATCAAATTATATTCATAGAACGTTTTAAAAAAGTATCTGTGCTCAAAGGAAATCTGAAGTGGAATCAATTATTTTCTCATTAAACAATACAAATGAAAACAAAAATAAATCTTAAATATCTACATTATATCACCATTCAAAAGTTTCACAATCGAAAAATATATATTTTTATGTTTTCAATAGGCATCTCTTAAGCTCATAAAGGCTGCTTTTTGTTTGATCAGAAATACAGCAAAACAGTAACAGTTCTACAATTGTAAAACACTGTTTTCTATTTAAATATATTTTTAAATGTAGTTTATTCAGTAGCTATTTTCAGTAGCCAATACTGTTTGTTTACTTACTTACTTTCTTTACTTACTGTTTGTTTTTTTGCAAGAGTATTGATTATTAAAAACATCCAAAGACCAGCACTTAGTTGTTGTTTTTTTTATGTAACAGTGTAAAAGTGCTCACTGACATTTTGAGCAAGTGTCCTTGCTGAATAAATTATTCCTTTTTTCAAAATATCTTATTGACCCTTCATTTTTGAACAGTAGTGTAAACTCAAAGGTTTTTCATCAATGCTACTAAGACAAATAACTCAATTTTATGCTCAGGAGCCATGAAAGGGCAACCTCCGTAATGTATTCCATTTAATGGCTTTACTGTAGCAAAACTAAATGTATTAATTATGGTGTTATGTGAAATGGTTATAATTCAGGAAGCCATGCTTTGTGTTGTCAGGTCAATTCTGCCAGCAGTGACTCATTCTTCATCTGCCCGTTTTAATTTTCTCCTCTGTATGCGGTTTAGGCAAAGACACTCTCAAAAGCTGGCAAAATACTGCTCATCGATTTGGACCCTGCCTCCGCTTGTGATGCTCCAGTTAGTCGAAATGAAGAAAGATCGGCCTTGTTTATTCACAGTTTGGAATCGCCCAGGAGAGATACCAGGCGAAGGTGAGATGGAGGAAATGAAATTGCATCTAATCCTCTCCGCTGGGACAGCTGGAGAAAACTACTACAAATTTAGTAACGTCATTGAAACAAAACACTAGACGCAGAACATGGGAATATGTGAATGGAGTGGCTTATTTAGCTCCGATTTGTTGTGCATTCAGATGTGCGCTGGATATCTAAGGTGAGAGAGAATGAAACCGGCTGATACTCAAATTTTATTCAGTCTTCAACCAAAAGCTTCATGCATGAAACATTATGAGTGGTCTGCGAGTCAGAGCATTCAATACATTTCTGGTACATCTACCAGACACGGCACAGAGATTACTGGGGAATAAAAGAGATATATGCAACCGCAGCAACAGGTGGGAAAGCCACCACAGTCTCATTTCACTGCTTTATTTAGACCTCAGACAGTCCTGGCTGACCTTCTGAGAAGGTTTTAGCTCCAAGCCAGACTAGAAACTTGGTACTTTCGCTAGGACGCCCTAGCTCTCTGTGATGGCATCTCTGCTTTCTTTGAAGTCTGTCCAGGCAGTTCTGGGTACTGACCCATTCATTTCAATATCAGTAGCCATCATAAGCCAGCACTCTCCAACACCCAAAGGTCTGACAGACGGCAATAGACAAAGTCACAAAGGCCACATGAAACAGGAATCCTCATCTAGTGGAGAATATTGACCATTAATAAGCACTGTAGGTCTGTGTCTCACCTGAATTAGGAAATGTTGTTTAAATTCAGTCTGAAGAGGTAGTTTCTGCAGACAAAATAAAAGAGAGATTGAAGATGGTTAAATTTATATCATCTACTGGAGATGCAATGAAAATGTACCCTTTATTTGCCAAAGGAATTAAAAATAAAGTTTGGTCCAAAAGTCTGAGACCTCTAGTAAAAATGGTTCTGTTTTTAATTTTTTTTGCTGAATAAAATGACTAAATAAAGTCTAAACACAAATACAATTATGGGTTGTAGTATTGACCAAAAATGACAAATATATGTACACTTATACATATTATATAATGAAATTCCAAACAAAATGTTTAATTATACTGTAAAAGAAACAGAAATATAGAAATATAAAACTCTGTATTTGTATTGAACATATTACATCAATCAATATAAAGTTTTTACCTTGCTCCCACTATAAGTTCATTCCTGGTGAGGTCAAGGGTCAGCTGAGAGTAGTCCCTTACACCAGGATGGGAGAAACTGAGATCAAAGGACTTAGAGCTGAAAGACCAAAAAGTGTGTATGTTAGTGATACAGAAAGGAAGTGGTTGCGTTTGACAAACCTCAATAGTTCAAAGCATATGACAACAAAATCCATTAAAGAACTCCTGGTTTAGGGTAACATATGGATTAAGCATTACAAAAACGAGTAGAGGTCACTAATCCAGGAAAATGAATGTAGTTTCTTCCCATGAATCCCCAAGAACATGTGAGGAAGAGCAGAGAGGTAACTGGGCCTCTTCAAGGATACTGATCCTAATTCAACATGACACTTAGTCAAAACTCTGCTTACCCGAGGAATCTCAGAACATAAAAGCGCTGTTTGATACAAAGTTTCGCAAATCAAAACAATTTGCCCTGGCACACACTTACAGCACAGACTGGTCCTATTGAAGTGGGAATTACATGAGACAGAAAGGGCATTACGTAAATACAAAAACCACTTGATCTATTGTTAACTTTAATGTGGCTTAGTAAATGGGATTTTACTGCAAAAGGAACCAATAAAAAGATTTGTTATCCTTCCACGCAGAATAGGATCTCTCAGCAGTGTTCTGGACATGTCTAGCTAAAATACAGAAATCCTTGCCTAATATTAGATAATGTAGTTTTCAAATGTTTGTGCAACAGGTTCCTATTAAATGTCAGGCTCAAATTTCACTTTCCTAAGAAGCGTGAAAGCAAAGACCTTATCGTGTATGATAAATGTTACAAAAATTCAATGTAGGCCTACTAAAAAAAACTCACTTCGAATTAAAAAACAGAAAAGAAAAAAGTACATTTAAAAGTAAACTTATTGTATCAAGGTTGCATAATTCCATTTCAGGTTGCTAGAACAACTTTGACGATACATATTTTTTTTTATATAATAATATCTATTTCTAATTATTTGTATTATTATTATTAAAATAAATCATACAATACTACAATTATACACACTCACACACACACACACACACACTCACACACACACACATACATATATATATATATATATATATATATATATATATATATATATATATATATATATATATATATACACACACACACACACACACACACACACACACACGTAATTTCTCTTTTAGGCACAATATATTCAAATTATAATAACAGGACTACAGCACAATGCTATGTGAATACAGCAAACAAACACAGCTGCAGCTTTCTCACAATAAAAAGTCAAAGCAGCAGTTTTCTGTTAACAAGACATCCATAAATACCACTTCATACAGTCCGAATCGGTCCTGGCAGATGGAGTCATCCAGATGCTGGGGTCATCAAAAACAATCTGTCATTCACATGGGAACACGAATTGAATAAATGTGTGGATGTGTCTGCATAGAATTTATATCAGAAAAAGGGGGAAAAAAGCTTCTGCAATGCTGCTGAATTAATATATTAACAATCTGAATGATTGGGACCATATGGCTGCATCATTCAGGCATTATTTATGGAAAAATAATGACAGGGTAACAAACACAATCTGTACTAAGCCAACCTCTTCCACAAGCATCTATCTCACCGTGTTAAAATGTAGTTACGTGCCTTTGATGACTCTGATAAAATGTGTTCAGAGAGAATCATAGAAAATCTTATTGGAAATCGTACATCAAGAACAGCTGTCTTACAAACAGTGATAAATGAGGATAAAACAGAGTCTTTTTTAATAGATAAAAGTATATATATATATAAGCTTATGGAGTTTTATTGATCCGTTACTGCAAGTCAAAAATGAGATAGCTCACAGTCTATAATATAATGCAGAGGTTTCTGACCTCTTGTCAAAGGATCCACAGAACCAGGCTCTTAATTAGGTTAGATTACCTTGGTCAATCAGTTTGATCAGAAAAGTGAAAATTAACTTTTTGTCTAATCAAACCTCTCTAGAACTTTCATGTTTCACAAAGGTTCTTTGTGGCGAAAAAGGTTCTTCAGATTACAAAAAGGTATGAAAGAGACTGAATTTGACTGAATGGTTCTTTGTGGAACCAAAAAAACGTTATTCAATGGCATCGTTGTGACAAATCTTTTAAGCGTGTTTCTTTTTAAGAAAGCAGCAATGACCTGCTTAGCATTGCTTGAACAACGCGAACATATCTATGCTTATTTACTGTAACGGTTTCCTTTTAGTCCGGTCCCAAATGCTTCATAAAGCATAAAAGCGCATGCACTGACAAATGGCTTAGATTGTGCAGGTTGAGGACTGTGATGATAACCGCAGGGTCACCCGAGTTACCCAAACCACACCGGAGTTAAATGTCAGGCGCAGCATGAAAAAGCTGATCTTTGCAGAAACAAACAGACTCAGCTGTTCAGCTGTAGTCCTGCAGGGCTCAGATCATTCACCTACTAAACTCTCATAACATAAACCACTCCAATTCCCCTTTATAGTCATTTTAAGATAACCAACAAAATGTGTTTGCATCAGTACAATAAGCTTTGAGGTCATCTGAATGTTTGTTTACAGGAGTTGATCATAAAATGCCCTTTCTGACGGACTTCTAAGCCTCGGTGAGTTTTATATAAGCGGTGCTTTTATATGCACGACAGCTCCCACACATCATCAAGCCTGCCTGGCGTCCAGCAATCCATATGCAATAAAAGGATAAATATGAGGGCCGGGCCAGAAAGGGTTGATGGGCGATGTGCATTTTTCTCACCAAATACGCAGGCGGAAGTGATTAATGCGTTAGCCAGCAGATCAAGCGACAAGAACAGATTCAACAGTCTGCATCCAAGATGCTCCTGAGGACATAAATCATAATCATTATGTTTTTGTTCTCAAAGATTTACTGTGACTGGTTCTTGATGCTACACGCAGAGAGGAAGACAGAAGGGGTGGTTTTAGCTATGCTGCTGCAGATATTGATTGCAAGACTGCCATTGTTAAGCTACAAACCAACATCAGCAAGTAACCAGCCACAGATTGAATCTGCAGACTGTCTTTGCTTATACTGGAAGGTTGGGGAGGGGGTTAAATGAATTTAAATACTGGATTTAAACAGGGGCTATACTACACTCTTACTCACGGCTCAAAATAATTAATTAATGAACATATTTAATTAGGATGTGTAGATGTGAGGATAATGTGAGGACAGATTTAGTAGAAATTTGCCAAATTTTCTATAGTCTGACAGTTCAGTGGTTCACATGCAAAACCTTACACCAATTATGATTAACAATCTGACAATGCATAAGATCATTGAAACACATTATACTGGGCTGTTTTCTTTAGGTCAAGGTCAGAATCTGTTTAAGGATCGTGAACCTGGATTTCTGCCTAGTTCTTCAAATCCGCTTCGCATATAAACTCTTTTAGAAGCATTCAGAATTTGTTGTTTCAATGCACAAATGTTTGTTTAGATTTTAATATGAAAAAACTCATGTCATGTCAACATGTTTTATTTAATTATCAGGTTTAAGCAGATTTGGATAGTTATCCTTGTTGTGCAATGTAAGATTTACTGTAAATGAGAACCATCAATATTCATATTACTAACATTTTGGCTGTTTATTAGTACTTATTAGAACCACATATTAATGCCTTATTAATGACCTAGATCTTTTAATCATATGTCAACCTTAACAACCAAGCTCTTTACAACTCTTCATAAACAGAAAATGTATTTATTAAGGCAAACATCTTCCAGAATGTTAAAACTGGTCCTCAGTGAACAAATGTTTTATTAAAATTTCTTTATTTAAATCTGACTTCTTGATGTCATAAAATGTAAAACACCTTCAAGTAAAAAAGTTTATTTCAGTAATCATTAGTGGCACACATTTCTACGCATAAAAAATGCAGATGATTACAATTATTCAAACAAGGATCACAAAACTACAACACTATTCTAATGAAAAAGCTATTAACCCTAATCCACAAACAGCCAGATCATGAGTTTAAATGTTGCCCAAACATTTTTTTAATTAAGTAAAAAAACTCAAGCATAATTTATTATCCTCTACGTTTATTGAATTGATTGCTTTAAACTTATCACTAAATACAGAAATAATTAAACAATAATAATCCTAAATGTGGTTAGGGAGTAGATTAGGAATATTTTATGCAGTGTGAGGCAGAAAAATGTATCAATGAGAAATAGTTTTGAAAAGAATCAAAGGTGAAGCTAATCCAATTGCACAAGAGCAGTCCTCTCTGGGATCAATACTAGAAAGAGTGAATATGGATCACCATTGACCGCTGTAGGCTCAGCAGTCTGTATTGCTTCTGTAGTGTTACCTTTGATTATAAATAAAGCACATCATGTAAGTACTAGCCCTGTCCGGGAGAGACACAGTCATCTCAGTGTGTATTTTGCATCTCCGCTTCAAAGACTGGCCCATCTCTCATCAGAGTTCAGAGAATCTTATCAGAAGATGCAGGCCGGAGCTTATCTGAGCACAGTCCGGATTTTCTTTTGTTTTGTCTTCTGGTCTCCTTCCCCACGCCTGCCGTGTGATTTCCCTGTTGTTCGTCCCTGTTGTCACTGCATGACTGGAGAGAGCCACAGAAATCTAAATCCTCTTACGCAGACTGCACTCTGATTATAGAAATAGGAAGACAATGGCGCCCCAAGAAATGCCACGGCACAACAGAGGAAAGGACAGGCGGGAGTGAGGCACTCTGGGGATGAGGCCGTAAATTAAGAGGCCGGTTCAAGTCAGGCAAAGAACCAAAAAGAGCACCTTTCAATGAGAGAGCCAATGAGAGAAACCTGCGTTGGCAATTTCAAAGCAGTCATTGAAGCGTAACACGTCAGCATTCACAATAGACAGGAAAGGCCAAGCAGAAGCATAAGGGCTGCTGCTATCAGTTTAAACCACTTACCAAGTTCCATTCCATTCACAGTTAGCAAATGTAAACCTTGCACTCCAAGGTTGCGAACACATCCAACAACCTCTACTTTCTGTGTCTGTGGTGACAGAGGATCCAACAACACGACAAAACAGTTCAGGCATCAGTGCCTCTGAAATCACGGAACAATTATGTGGAGGAGACACATCAGTAAGGCCCTAAAGTTAAGGAACAACACTGTTTTCTATTTTTTCCTTCTCAAGGCCCCCTTAAATGGGACCGGTGGTTAAGCAACAACACTATCTACCCACTAGAGATTGGTTTCTGAACATGTTCTGCAGACAGAGACAAACAATCTCAAGACAATTGCAATGGCTGGGTGAGTGGAAGGTAGACAATGGCTCTGTGGCACCACTCCTCTCGGGACAGATTACTGTAATTCCAACCTAATAGGTTAGGACTTTGCATTAGGTTCTCAGCATTGGACATGCAAGGACACACCATACCTGACATTAGCTCTTAAATCGTGCTGTTTTCAGTGTCAACGTGGCCTATAAAAGTCCAAGATCCAAATCTGGTAACTATAGATGCTTGTTTTATACAACAATAGGTGGAATTTACTAAGGTGCCATTCATACAGAACAAGTTTTTGCTTTAAAAACATGAGATGCAGGGAAGTGAGAGTTTTTAAAAGCCATGTTTTAAGGACAGCATGTTATTCAGAGATGTAAAAGACATTATTTTTAGTCAATGTGCACTTAAAGCACATTATATACATACATATATATATATATACATATATATATACATATATAAAACAACAATATATTATTGTGTGGCACATTAGATTACCCAACACATGAGAAAAGATGATGCCAACACCTGAGAGGACCCCAGATGATGCCAACTTTGAATAAATATACAAAACTACTATTTTCCTTAGTTTCCTAAGTTTCCTTATATTGTAATCATTATGATCACAACTTGATTGCCTTAATTGTGTTCATTGTTTCTGCTTGCATACACATCATTAGCTTACTGCATCATTTATATTATTGAAGAAATGCATATTTCTGCTATATGGATAATTTGAAATCATAACGAACTATTCTTCATTTGTAATGCAGAAATGTGCATCTCCTGTTAAGCTGCTTTGAAACAAATTGCTTCAGGAATAGGTTATACATAAACGTAAGCTGAATTGAAAATGTGAATAGTTTGACAATATAAGATTACCGTATTTAATAATAGTAAATACTATACGTAGTGCGGTACATTTATAACAAATTTTTGTAGCTAGTTTCACTAGACTGAATACAGAACAGGTTTTTGCTGAAATACTGAATGCGTTTGGAAAATTCGTCTCAGTGTTTGTTGAATACGTCTCCAGAAACCTAGTAATTCTCAGCTCAGCATACATGTGTTTGCAGTGATACGGTGATATCCTTGTAGATAGACTAGGCGTGCAGGTGTGGTTGTACAAGCTTAGCCAAGAAAAAATAAAAACATAACAAATACCTACACCCCACAAAAAAATCCATCCAAATTACATCCCCTGATATCTAAACATATCTGAGGCTCCTTGTAGTACCAGCATGCTATTGCTGTTGCTGGTTCATAGATATGCTGGCAATGATTTTTGAGGGGATTGTCACGTATGACATGCAAGGAAAAAAATAAGGATTTTCTTTGAAGGGAATAAGTATCTGGTTGCTCTCAATATGGCATTATATAACGACACAGCAACAGCTTTGAGTTTCTTAAAGTGGTAGTCATATCATGAAAAAAGCCTTTGATCTCTTGAAATAAAAGGGTTCAATGTAAACATACTCAAAAGTATTAAAACTGGAAACTTTTCCAGGCCAAACAGACCACCTATTGAAAAAAGCTGCAAAAACTTCTCCCTCCGAACTTTCTGAAGTTAGATGAATACATTGACACTTGACCGGCCGCATTTGCACATCAATGATGCCTAATCGGTTGATGGCAACTTGGACCGGCCAGTCGTGGTGAAGTAATATGGAGGAGGTAGAAAAGAAAATGTTATTATTCCAGTTGGCATATAACAAAAAAGAGGTGTCTGATTATTTTCAGTCTGACCTAAACGGACTGTGTGTCACATTTCGTTGAGAATTGTTTTATGAACCTGCCACAATCTAATCCAGGCTTTGCAAAGAGGTTGCTATTGAAGGTCAGGGCAGCAGCAACTATATTGGACCAAACAACAAACCTGCCACAAAATGTGAAGGTTGTCTCTCATTTCACATGCAAAGAGGGTGTTTGTATAGAATGTAAAGCTATAGCAGAAAAAAAAATATCTTATTGGTGAAATAGTCACGTACAATAAATTATGACTTTTAGGTGCAACCTCTGGAGAAAATGCTCCTGTTTGATATAGCCCCATTTAAATTCTTAGAAAGGAAAGCAAAGCATTCTCCTAGTTTAAATTTTTAAATAAATAATGCTTTTAGGTATTTATCTAATTTCCCTTTATGTATATGCTTTGAAATTATTTATCTAATTTCCTTTTATGTATATGCTTTGAGGTATTTATCTAATTTTCCTATATATTTTTGCTTTTAATTATTTATCTAATTTTTTCCTATATATATATATATATATAGAAAAATTGTCTTAATGTAATGTTGCATAAGTAAATGCAATTTCTACATTGTTTACTTCATTTTTAATAAAAACAAGCCATTTCAAGTCAAACTAATTAAAAATTCCTTGAAGTATAAAATCTAATTCTTAAGGTTTTAAGTCCCATTCAGCAAGAGGACTGGCCCCAACCCTGGTGGTCATGCTCACCATGCTAAATCATCTTAAGAGTATCATTTCCATGGTTTAGAATAGTTCAAAGGCATGTGTAAATCTACAGACCTTGTCGGAGAGATCAGAGATGGAGGGCCCCAATACGCCTCAGGTGACTCCACTGAGCAGCTGCGCCAGAAGGCGTCAATTAAAAACGTTCATCCATCAAAGAGCCTAATCTCAAGTTCGGCTAACACTTCCATTGTAGCAGGATTCCATACCACTGCTTCAACATAAAAGAAGGTATTAAGGTGTGCTGTGGGACTTCCATACCATTGAGAGTACACATAAAGAGGATTTCGAGGTGTGCTGTGCTTACAGTGCAAAGCTAATTGTTCAGCAGCTCTTATCGAAGTGAATGCTATACTTGGCAGCTCATGCTTGGATGAAAAATGAAGAGAACAGAATACCATAACAAAAAAAACGAGAAAAATAAAGACAATACCTTGGTTATCCCAGACCTTCACGATTTACTGCTTGTTTGCAAATTGTAGTGTTTTCTAACTCAGTGAACAAGGCCATTTGTAGTGCACTTTATTTCAACGCTATGAAAAGAAAAAAAATCTTGTCGCTTTAATAGCAGAAGCATCACATGACAAATCAAAATGCAACCTGAGTTTTTTGGAGAAGCAATAGCGGCGGAGCTGGCTGCCAGCGATGTCTATATGAGCCATGGCTGCCCTAACATCCAAGTAGGTTTCATATAATTATATGGAGCCCCCCAGACATCAATTCCTTTTGTTTCCATGAGGCATTATTCAAGCAATTTTTGTCACATGTCCCTTAGAGAGTCAAAAACATGCTGCCCATACTCCATGAGCAGGCAATCGTTCGACGGATCATATTCACTACAACATGTCCGGTCTAAATAAATATGTTCTTGGTATGAAAACACCTCTGTTGCATGGGTATGAAGAAGATTTTCTGAGAACGATAATCAAGGTATGGATGCACATTCTGTTTTCATGTGTGCTAGGACACAGGAGATAGGAATCTTAAGGAAATGAAATACGTTTATCTCTTGCTATCTTCAGCATGCTCTATCACTGTCTAGAGAAATGTGTGGATAACCCAATGAATAGATAACATGAAACAAAACAATTTGATCTACATTCTGAGCCTGTGAAAGAACAGTGGAAAAACAACCAGGTGCCATATTCCCAAACACTTTGAATTCCACATTGGACCATGTGTATAATGGTAGAGAACATGCCTGGCCACATCTATTAACAAAGAGAGCAGCAAACAGCAGTTTTTATCAATTAATGTATGAACATGCCCTAAGAAATATATGCAGGTTAACTTCTGTGCACTTTAAGCATGCTGTCAGTTTTCTATGATACAGACTTAGCATACAAAAATATTGCCTATATTTAGTCATGCAAAGCTGCTGTAGTATGACAGCAATAGCTATTTTCAAAATAGTATAGTTTGACAAGACATTTTTCAGGTATTGCACTCTCTCGGGACTGGTTAAATAAGATTCAGGTAATACTTTATTTTAAGATCTCTTAACTTTAGTTGCATTACATTAGCATGCATATTACTAGGATATTTATTTCTACATGATTATTCCACATCCTAGTCCCTACCTTTAATTCCTAAACTCAACTGTAGTAACATTACAGCAACCTTTCTAACTTTTAATAAGTAGCAGCAAATTAGGGAGTTTATTTGAGGCAAATGTTATAGTTAATGGTTTGTTAAAAGCAAATTGGACCTTAAAAGAAATATGGGATAGGAAAAATATTCTAAGATTAACAACTTCTTCAACTTCAAAATTAGTTAATATTTTAATCTGGCAAGCTAGAATTTTGAGTAGCTACAACACATATGCTGTAAGAGATTCCTTGAGAGGAGAAAGCACTGCTGTAATATCCCAGGAGTGAGAGCACATCCTATGAGAGACATCAGCGCTAACCTTGAATAGAGATGATGAGGTGCTCTGAGTAGTACATCCCGGCCTACTTGGCAGAATTGCTGGGGTGGGGAGGAGGGTTCTGTGGGGAGAGAGGGGGCCTCTGGGATAGTAGTGGCAGGAAATGGAAAAGTGATGAAACAGAGAATGGGCTGCAGGCCACAGCCAGGAAGCCGCAGCCATTAGCACACTGTCATAGTGTTGGAGGCCGACCTCTCCTCTCCTCCCTAGCTGCCAAGATGAATACTGGAATGCACCTGTTAAAGGAGAAAAATCCATATTAAACTTATACTTAATATGGCTTTGTTTTTGCTGTTTCATTGCTTGCAGCTCACACACATCTCTAATGTCATGGGAGTTAAACAGTTAGGCAAGAATGTACTTCTTTCTGATTACATCAATGTTTTTTTACTTCAGAGGTGATTTGTCATTACACAACTTGGTTTTTAAAATGCAAGTTAACAGAAAATGCAAGAAGTGATAAAAAGTAAAAGTAAAAATTTGTAAATAACATACAACTGCAAATAAAATACAAAATAAAAGATAAAATAAAAAGCTAAAAACTTTTCTCATTGGGAATTACACTCACATTGAACCTATGCTCCAGTTGCTAGCTAATAATATGAGTAATTTAGAGGTTGTGCTGTCCTAGTTTTGTAGTGATGCTTTCTGCGCAGGCATTGCAAAATCCTTCTCCAAGCATCCTAGCAAGATTTAAGTTTGCTGAGTGTGTTTTGTAAGGTCCTGATCTTTTAGACTGGCCTGGAACAATTTGTACGGCACAGTTCAAGCCATGAATGTTTTCTTGATTCGGTCTGCAATGCAATGCACGTGCTGCAAGGAGATTGAATGATTGTGGAAACCATATTGAACCCCCACAGAAAATGTTGCACACGAAAAGTAGAGTAGTTAGAACTTTCAGCCTCTGGATAACAATTAAAGTAATATAAAAATCTATCCAAAATCACATTAGCCAATGTGGGTGGTTGGTGCAGAGGAACTGAGGGTAGGGAGGCAGAAGTGGTAGAGTAGGTGTTATTAAGTTTCTGGCAGTAAGTGGTGCCCAAACAGTCAACATGAAAGCCCTTACGATCCCAGGCACTTTAAATGCTCCCTTCAGGTTATGCGGAGAGTTTTATCATCATGGCCTAAATCTTTATTAGAAGAGGTAGGCATGACATCTCCATCTTTATTCAGAGCAGCAGCTCCAGTGGAGATCATATTATAACACACAGCAGTTACCTCAATCTCCGCACTCAGCTGCCTGTCAATCTCCTCAAACACCACGCGTCATATGCTAACATCGCAAACTCATCACTGTATGACACTTCAATGACCAATGAACCCAGGAGACCAAGCTTTAATTAAACACCCACATAGCCCCAATCCGAAATCTAGCATCATTGAGGAATTCATTAGGAAAGATTGAATATAAAGCATATGACAGCTAGCATAAAACATAAAGCAAGCAAGAAAGAAACTCCATTAAGGCTCTCACAGTGGATCACCTGCATCGTGGTATATGTCATGATTTAAACAAATCAAAAAATAAATACAAAGCCATACTTATTTATACATACAATTTACATAGATTTACTATTTTCATGTTGATTTAAAAAAAATTAATTCTTAATTTCACATCAACTTTTAAATGGCTGAAAAACATGCATTGTAAAAAAGCATCTTGCAGTTCACCAGTAGGGGCTAACTGGACTAAACCAGCAAAACTTCTGACCCTTTGGTTTGACCTACAGCAACTTGTGTGGTAAACTGTTTAAGAAGCCATTTCAGAGAGATCAGCACACCAGTATTGCATGCTGTGTGGGCAAATGCTGTTAAAACTTCTGCACTACTGACGTGCCTTGCTATTTCACTTTAGACATGATATATGGCATTTATAGCCAGAGAGAAATGGCAGCACATCATCATCTTTCATGCAGGGCCAAAGTTAATCTTGTGGCACATAGTGTTATTTGACTATTTAAAAAACAAGTGTGGATTCATGCAATCCACAGGATGCTTCAGGGGCTAATTTTACAGTTTCACCATTGGATGAGGCAATCAATAATAAATTATTAGCTTGGTTATGTTGCAAATTACCATGATGCCTTCTCAATTATCCTCTATGAAGCAATGTTAACTAATTAGGCAAATGAACATGGCAACTGGTTTGCTATACAGTCAACCATCTGCATGAGACAGGACTATTCACAACACATACATCTCTAGACTAGAAATGATCACAACAGAGAGAACGAAATTTCTTGTTGACTTGTTATGTTGGTTAAAATCTCAGCAGAGCATAAAAAGCAAGCGCAAAGGCAACTATCTGCAAACACTACTTTACTACACACACATTTGCATCTTGTAGCACTTAGGTCAAGACTGCTCATTAGGGGTTATGTAATAAAAGTGCGGCTGGAAGTGGGTGTACTGGGCGCATGTGTAAAAGAAGTGTTTTAGCCTAGTTAGTATGCAGGAGAATGGAGAAATGGGCCAGAACCTTGATGGGAAAATAGCTACTTGACCTTATGGTAATATTTCAAATGTGTATGTTCAGAAAGAGAGATAATGGGGAGTAGTATCATAATCATCCTTGATGAATTTACCTTAATGTTTTTATTAAGTAGATCAGTGGTTGATCAATGTGAGCAGATGTTGTATCTATGGAGCAGATGAATTATATATAATTTAAATTAGGACAAAGATAATATTCCTTATAGTTTTAAATACTATAATTATTAAATATAATAATAATTATAAATTAAAATAATGAATTCAAAAACATTATATTCACCGAGTTTTTATCAGCACTTTCATCACACAATATTGAAAAGAAAATTATTAAAAAAATTTTGAATAAAAATTCAATTCAATTCAATCTTAAAAATATCTTAAAATATATTGAAATTAGCGTTCAAAAAGGAGCAATGTAATGAGGAAATATAAATAATTATTGAAAAGAAAAAAAAACTTTGTAGTCAACTAAAACAGTTTTTAAAAGCTAATGTTAGTACAGTAGACACAGATAAACTGTAAATAGACTAACTCTGGAAATAATGAGATTAATAAATTAATCTAAACATAAAATTGCCAATTACTGGCATTTTTACACAAAGTTTAGTCACAATTCACTTAATTTAATCTCAAAAACAGTTATGCATATTTGCATTACTCAGTGAAGCCAGTAGGGGAAGAAGAATGGATACTATCATTTATAAGCGCCAGGAGGAGGAAAACTAATAAAATACACATTTCCTTAGATTCCATTATCATGAACTAGAAAAAGTCCTTTCATTTCACTTAAGAACATTTTCATCTCCCCATTATGCGAGCAACACCAATTTATGAAGAGACATCTATTCAGGAGTGTCATGTACACACTGCTTGGCTTGGGATCTGAAATTTGTGGCTGGGGATGTTGTGCTTTACTCAGTTGGTTGCTGAAGTGCCTTGCTGTGATGGGAAAGAGGTCAGTCTGAACCAGCTGCATTAAGCCCAAGAGACAAGGAAAAAACAGCACATAAAAAGCAAATCTACAGAAAGCAAGCACATGTGAAGTTCAAAAGCAGTTGATAACAACTTGCATCCCAACAGTGAGTCAACAGCTGTGAGCTAGGTAGTCCCAATGCCAAATAGCTTAAGGCGTTGGGATCTACAGACGTGCCCGAGAGCACAAGCGCCCACCTACACTAACAAGGTTAAAATCAAAACAGCTGGTGGCACTTCTAAGCTGGTGGCAGAGAGTGGGCAGAGCTGGCAGCGCTTCTGAATGCGGTGTGCTCACCAAAGTAGCAGAAGAAAGATCAAGCCAAAGAAAGCGCTCCAAGACTCCTTCCTTTGGGATGCTTGCAAAATGGCTCATTGCGCTTTATGGCCGCTCTAAGCTATTTTAGGCGTGGGAAAATAAAATACCCATCTGCGGACACTTCACTAGATTTCACAGGGGTAGTGGACAATCTAAGTGGATGGTCAATTATCTGCAGACCATGTGCGCAAAGCAGGAACTTCTCTTGATTAGACTAATGAATGCGCACGCGATGTTTCTGTCAATAGCACCCCGGATCAGCCAGGATAACATGTGCCCAGCAGGCTGGCCACCCACCATATTTCCATGAAACGGAGCCCGATTAACGAACATGTCAATTAGCGCTGTTGGACAGTCCGCGTAAAGATAGGCGCATGAGTTTGTTACGCCACCTTGCAGGCAAGACAGGCCCTTGAGAGACAAGAGGCAGGTATGGCAAAGAGCAAACAAGATCTCTTCTAATGAGCAATCGGCTTCTTCATTTAACACCTCATCAAATGACAGTGATGTCAGGCGGGAGCCATCAAGATCTGTCAGCGAGAGGAATCGCGCTGAGCCTGGTGCCTGGATAGAGGCATGATTGTAAGGCGTCAACAGCAGTTTCCTCATGTGCCTCCCTGGGCTGCCCATCTGACGGTAAGATGAACAACAGAACATAATCGCTCTAAGCACACACAGAGCAGTTACGCTAAGCTGTTGCGCCAGACCAAACCTATGAAAAAACACCATAAATTATTAAATCATCCAATTTAAATATTATAAATGTAAGCTACCATTAAAAAGTTTGGGTCAGTAAGATTTCTTAATGCATCTTGCTGAATTCTTAATTATACTATATAATAATTACGGTAGTTGAAGGTAAGTAATTTCTAAAGTTACAAAGCATATATGTAATTCTGTTTTGAACTTCCTAAAAGTATCTTAAACTTTTTTTTCAGTTTTTCAGTTTTCAAAAAAATATTAGCAGCAATTTAACATTGACAATATTAGAAATATTTTTGAGCAATTCAAATTAACATAAGAATTATTTCTGAAGGACCATGTGAGACGCAAGACTGGAAGAAAGGCTGCAGTAAATGGAATAATATGAAATCTGTATAAAAGTGCAGATTTTAATGTTTTTTACTTGAAAATATATGCAGTTAAAGTTTCTTTTTGAAAACATTTGAAAAATCTTACTGATCCCAAACAGTAATATAAGTAGCTTATGTACATTAAATGTAGTATATGATATAATTAAAAAATATATTTTTAATTTGGTTTAGAAATACTTCTGCTAATGGAAGTAAAATTTTCTGGGCTGAAAGTACTTGCAAGAAGTTACAATTCAAATCGATTTGTCATTTCCTATTTGTTCTGAAATAATAATAGCAAAAAAAGGATATTCCTCTGTAATTCTTTTCATATGGACAGGTTTACAGATTGAAATACTAATGCTACTTGCATAACACAAGCACGGTTTGTGGATTACTTGCATTTATTTCGTATTTGATGTAAAAACAAAAACAAAAAAGAAACAACAAGATTGGAATTAAATGCTAAGTAGTATTTGCTGGTATTGTTGTGCTTCCTAAGAATAATTCCTGCCATTGTACCATTAACTTTCA
>NC_056707.1:65060-65157 GCF_018831695.1 Puntigrus tetrazona | reverse complement strand
GGATGAGATGCAACCGATGGTGAAAAGTGGTACATACCCCATCATGGCATCTACCATCCAAAGAAGCCAGATAAGTTACGGGTAGTCTTTGACTGTT
>NC_056707.1:64569-64761 GCF_018831695.1 Puntigrus tetrazona | reverse complement strand
ACAAGCTGAGAGTAGTCTTTGATTGTTCAGCGAGATATGATGGAGTCAGTCTAAACGATTATCTTCTGCAAGGACCTGACCTGATGAATAGTTTGATTGGTATCCTTCTTAGGTTTCGTCAGCACCCTGTCGCATTAATATGCGATGTGGAGAAAATGTTTCACCAGTTTTATGTGTGTGAAGCCGACAGAG
>NC_056707.1:63900-64270 GCF_018831695.1 Puntigrus tetrazona | reverse complement strand
AGGGTGGAGACTTGGAGAAAGAGCCTCAAGACTATCGCATGGCAGTCCACCTCTTCGGCGCTATGTCGTCTCCAGGGTGTGCTAATTTCGGTTTGAAGTACCTGGCGCAGCAGTACAAAGCCAATCACCCATTGGCAGCAAAGTTCGTTGAAAGAAACTTCTATGTAGACGATGGGTTAACTAGTGTTCATTCAGTTGATGAAGCCAAAGAACTGATTGCTGATGCTCAAGCGCTGTGTAGGCGTGGAGGTTTACGGCTTCATAAATTCAACTCAAATGAGGATGAAGCTCTCAGCGGCATAGATGTATCAGAAAGGGTTATTGCATCCAAGCCCCTCGACTTAAATTTGGAAGCAACACAGACAGGTCA
>NC_056707.1:63738-63843 GCF_018831695.1 Puntigrus tetrazona | reverse complement strand
ATGCAAGAACTGTGTCGAAGAGGTATAGGATGGGATGATCGACCTCCAGATGAATTATGTTCACGGTGGGAGAATTGGAAAAATGGTCTTCAGAAGCTTAAGGAA
>NC_056707.1:63519-63724 GCF_018831695.1 Puntigrus tetrazona | reverse complement strand
ATCTTGTTCTTATCTCCGGTTCAAAAACGCAGAGAATAAAGTGCATTGCAGTTTGGTGATGGCAAAGGCCAGAGTTGCACCTACAAAAATAACAAGCATACCTAGATTAGAACTTGCGGCGGCTGTCTTGTCTGCAAAAATTAGTGTCGTGCTGAAAACAGAGCTTGATATGAAGATTGACCAAGAGTTCTTCTGGACAGATTCA
>NC_056707.1:63204-63363 GCF_018831695.1 Puntigrus tetrazona | reverse complement strand
GAAAAGCCAAACTTGCGCCCCGCCCCGAGCACACTGTGCCAAGACTTGAACTTTGTGCAGCAGTTCTTGCAGTCGAGTTTGCAGACTTAATTTCTGCAGACCTTGACCTTCAGCTTGATGCTATAACCTATTACTCAGACAGTAAGGTGGTTCTCGGGT